>NC_134858.1:17704333-17969333 GCF_049852395.1 Peromyscus maniculatus bairdii | reverse complement strand
GGTCACAGCTAGGTTAGGACCGGATAGGGTCCTCCCCATGGGGGGCTCGGAGGCATGCTGGGGATCAGGGCAGAGCCCGCGTGACCCCCAAAGTAGTCCCCTGTCGCTCATCGCCAGGTTTTCCCCAATCGCCATCGACGGCATGAGCGGCCTGGCCGGTGTGGGCTTGTCTGGAGGCGCTGCGGGTGCCGGCTGGTGCATCTTCGTGTACAACCTGTCCCCGGAAGCCGATGAGAGTGTGCTGTGGCAGCTTTTCGGACCCTTTGGGGCAGTCACCAATGTCAAGGTCATCCGAGATTTCACCACCAACAAGTGCAAGGGCTTCGGCTTTGTCACCATGACCAACTACGATGAGGCAGCCATGGCCATCGCCAGCCTGAACGGCTACCGCCTGGGTGAGCGCGTGCTGCAGGTGTCCTTCAAGACCAGCAAGCAACATAAGGCCTGAGAGGTCGCCGCCCTCCCTCCCCGGGCAGCAGAGAGAGAGAGAGAGAGAGAGAGAGAGAGAGAGAGAGAGAGAGAGAGGGAGAGAGAGAGGGAGAGAGGGAGAGAGGGAGAGAGAGAGAGAGAGGGAGAGGGAGAGAGAGAGAGAGAGCGTGATTGCAAGAGCAGGCAGACCCACACACCTGCAAATACACCACAGGGTGAGCATCGGGATGGGGAGGGTCTGCAGGGATGCGGGGGAGGGACCCCCACCCTGTCCTCCCTGCCTTCCCCACCCAGGGGCCTGTTCACTCTCTCGTCTTGGTTTGGTTCATGGTGATGGCTTTTGTTTCTTTTTTTGGCTAAAAATAAAAAGAAGAAAGCAGAGAGGAGACCCCCCCATCCCACCTCCCCCTCACCACCCTGCATGGGTTGGCTCAGGGGACACAGCAGTGCCCCACCCAGGCCTCCCCCGCCCAGGCCTGTCCTATACCGCAAGAAAGGGGAGGGAGCAGGTTTAAAAATCCCCAAAACAGCAAAAAACATGAAAGAGGGGTGTGGGCATCCCCATCCCTCGCCCCAGTCCCCTGGGCAGAAAACAGGGAGCAGGGTTGGGGCAGGGCAGGAAGCAGAAACAAAATGAAAAAAAAAAGGGGGTGGGGTGGGGTGGGAGGGGAAGAAAATCTCTATTTTTGTAAAAAGGGAAAAAGACCTCGTGGAGAATTTTTACTGGGGATTCTTGAACTTGAAAAAAAAAATCACAAAAAAAAAGACAAAAAAAAAAAAAGAAACTATTTTGGCAAGTTATGTTTACCAACTAACTGGGGCAGAGGGCACAGGGAGCAGGGCTGAGGGGTTGGAAGTCCACAGGGCCGCCAGTACACACACACACACACACACACACACACACACACACACACACACACACACAGCCACAAGAAGCCAGGAGGGACATACACTTGGACCTTGGAAACACAGATACACAACACATACAGAAACATTCCAGGATACATTGAGGAAGGTTGACAAACCCACACCAGAGGACGGAGACACACGGACCTTGGGGCTGCATCGACACAGCGTTGGCTGCTTGTCCACAAAACCACGTGATGCGTGCAAGCCACCGTGACAGATCCATTGGGATGTAGGAATCGGACACAAGTTTCCAAAGAGCGCCTGGGATGTCACTGGGTTGGCGAGTGCTTGTACAGTGTCCACGAAGCCTGGGTTCATCCCCAGCACTGCATAAACCTGGTGTGGGGTGTACAGTCCTCACTCATCCTAGTACTTGAGAGGCAGAGGCAGAAAATCAGGTCAAGACTAGCCTTGGCTACATAGTGAGTATGATGTCAGCCTGGGCTACATAAGACCCTGTCTCAAAACACAAAAACAAAAACCAATAGGTCACCTAGAAACATACAACACCTAGGGACATACACCCATGTTCACAGCATCCTACAGGCCCAGACAAGACGTTCCCACTGGAGACCCTGATCCAGGTACTTCCTCCAGCCAGGCTGTCCAGCCACTTCTCCCTGGGCCCCAGTAAGCCCCAGCCCCAGGTTCTCTGCACAGACTCCTTAGCCCACCAGGGGCCTCCCTGCTGCCCACCACACAGGCGTACACACATGGCGTCCATGCATCCAAACACACAATACCTCGTTCCACTTTGGCATCACCGTGGGCTGGAGGGGGCTTCCCACAACACTGAGGCCAAAGGACCCCGTGTCCCTGGGGCTCAGCCTCCCTGGGTCCAGGGGGAGGTCTGCAGTCTCCTCCCTCATCTAGGGCCAGCGTGCTCCCCTCCGCAGCAAGCACCCAGCACCCCCCCCCCAGATGCAGGGGTGGATGGGCCCAAGGTGTCCCCCACATGCCTTCCCACCCACGTGTCGCCCTCTTTTGATTGTTGGGTTTTTCGTCTTTCCGGACTGTGGGGAACCATGGATGTAGCCTTCATGAGCCCCAGCCCTGGCTTCTGACTGGATTTTGCATCCATAACTCCACACTTTGACTTTTTATTCTTTTATGCAAGTTCCAACAGAAGCCACAGGCTGGAGCCCCTGGGAGCCCCAAACCTTCAACCCACCCCTCAGTGGGCCCAGTCACACCCGAGAGTCGTGAAGCCCCGCCCGCCCGCCCACTGGTTCTGGTTGCTTTCTTCCGGTGTCCTCTGCGTTTGGTGTCTGGCCACGGTCCCATTTGAGCGTCCAACTCTCTCTCCCCACCCCTCCTGGTGTTGTTCTTAACCGTCTGTGGAGTTTCTGCTGCAAGGAACAAAAAGAAAAAAAAAATTAAAAAAAGACCAAAAAATAAAAAACGGAAAAAAAAAAAAAGAAAAGAAAGAAAACTCAGAAGATGAAATATAGCAACAGGAAAGAAAGAAAAAAAGACAAAAACACACACAAAGACGATTTAAAAACAAAAAAAAAGGAAAAAAAAAGATAAACTGTCACCAGTTAACTTTCTTGTACTTTTTTGCTGAATTTAGCTTCATGTAGTTTTAACTTATTGCTATGTTAACTATTTATTATCCTTGTTGGCCTGTTAAGGACCTTTGTGTATATTTCTGTTCTCATTGCTTTGCAAGTTGAAGGAAGGGGTCCCTTTTCTTTCAGTTTTGCTGAGATGTGGTTATGCCTAATTTATTTATAAAAAGGGGAAGTGGAGTCATTAAAGTAATAATTATTAATAACAGTAATGGTAGCGGAGTGCCCCCCGGGGGTGCCGTGGGCTCCGAGGGCTGGGGTCCCCACAGCTGTCGGTGCCCAGGGTCTCTCAACGGGATTGTTTTGCTATTGTCTTGAGAAGTTTTTTGTCTATTTAGCTGGTGAACTCTAGCTTGCTCACGATACACCAAACCTATTTATTCTGGTGGTTTCTAAGTCTGCCCTAATCCCCCCTCCCAGCAGGACGGACTCCCCGCCTTCAGGAGGGTCCGACCCCTTCTTTCCCTGCTGTTTCTGGGGTCTCCCCCTGCCCTCCGCACATGCTGGAGGCATCCGAGCAATAAGGGCTGGGTTTGTCCCCCACCCTGGGGGGAGGGCGGGCTCTGAAGAGGGGGCTCCTCCCCCCACCCCCTCCCACCGAGGCCTAGGTCCCTGCTGCCCCCAAGACTGGGAGGAGGGGACTTTTTTCTAAGACACAAGCTTAGCCCAGCCAGGCCCCCTCCCTGGAGGCCAGTCCCCCAAGAGGGCCAGGCCAAGGGCTCCCAGGGAGAGGGGCCCTTGGGTCTTCCAAAGTCCCTGGGGGCCAGGGGCAGGGCCAGTAGGGAGGGGGCTCAGCCCCTCCAACCCTCCCTTCATCCTGTTTATTGGGAAAGTTTCAAACCAGGACAGAGTCCATGTTGGAGGTGATAAAAAGAACTGTAGAAAAAAAACAAAAAAACCAAACCTCAACCCAAACCCACGAACACTTCAAGTTGCGTTTAGACTATTTATTACTGAGATTCCAGGCCTGGCCGCGGTAACTGACTTTTACATGGAATTGTTTAATTATTTGTACTTTTCATGCCAGAAAATAAAAAGTTCAGAATCTTAAGTCTCAGGTGATTTGTGCACCGCTCTGGGCAGGGGTGGTGGGAGGGAAGCCCAGGAAGGACACCACCCCCCTGGGCTGGGGTCTCTAAAGATGGCAGATGCATCTCAATAGCCTACAGTCTACCCATCACCAGGCGCTGGCTGTCTCCCGTCGGTCGTCAGTCGGCCTGCGACCTGCAGGGCCGCAAGTCTCTGCACACAGCTGCTCCCCGAGTGCCAGGTCTGTAGCTGGGACAGTCCAGTCCCCATGGCAGGAGGCCTGCAGCAGGAGCGTGGGGCTGTGGGCACTGCCGTCGGGAAGCAGATGGTTAGGGCACAGGCCACCAGGCCTGACCTCAGCTCCCTCCCTGGCACTGTAGCCAGAGGCCTGTCTCCTAGGCAGCTCTAGATCCTGTCACGTTGGACAGCGGTAACCAGCACACTCCACATTTGCTGTCTGCTCACACTTGCCCTGTTCTACACCCCGAAATGAAGGCAGACCTAGCCAGGCCTACTGGCCCATGCTTTGGGAGCCCGAGGCAGGAGATACTCTGAGGCTAGCCTGAGCTACATAGACCAACAGGGAAGAAACAGCACACACACAGCCGATGTGGGTGAGTCACATTTATTGTTCTGAGGTCACATGTCAAGTCATCCACTCATCTCCCACCAGCTGGGGAGGCAGGGGTGAGGTGGGCGGGGAATAACTCCCACCCAGAAATCCAAGGAGAGTGAGCTCCTCTATCCATCTCTGGAGGCCGCTGGGGCCTCGGGAATGCAGATGGCTTGGCTAGCCTGGGCCAGAAGTAGGGCTTCGAGCCGCATGGGGTTCCTGCTACCAGGAGGATGGCCAGGAACCCCGGGGTGGGCAGGCCTTGGTCCACAGACTGCAGGATCAGTAGACTGGTTTCAGGCCTTGAGGTCCTAGGATGGAAGACAGAATTAGAAAAGACGGAGGGCTGGGACATGGGTTAGTGCAGAAGCAGTATGGAGGAAGCCTGGATCCCAGCCAGCACTGGAGAGCTACGAACTAGTGTGAAAGACGTGGCTGGGCTGGCAGACTGTTTGCCTAGCACAGGAAGCCCTGGGTTCAGCCATCAGTACCTCGTACAGGGGGCGTGGCGGGTGGCCCAGTGGAGGCAGGACTGACAAACTTTCAAGGCCAGTCTGGACTATCTGACAAAACTGTCTTTGTTTTTGATACAGGGTTTCTCTGTGCAGCCCAGGCAGGCCTCAAACTCAGAGATCCTCCTGCCTCTGCCTCTTGAGTGTTGGGATTAAAAGCGTGCGCCACCACCGCCTGGCAATAAAACTGTCTTGAAACACTTGGAAGGTAGGGTTAGGCAGATAGATCTCTGTGAGTTTGAGGCCAGCCTGGTCTTGGGCTATGTAGAGATCCTGTGTCAAAACCCCCCAAAAAACCTGTCTAAGAAAACATGGGCCTGCCAAGGTAAGGGTAAGGTGCTGGCCTAAGTTCTGGGCCTGGGGCCCACGTGGTACAGAAGAGAACCAACCTCCAAGCTGACCTCTGACTGCGCACGCGCGCACGCGCACACGCACACGCGCACGCACACACACACACACACACACACACACACACACACACACACACACACACACACACAGGCACAAGGTTTACGCCTTTCATCCCAGCACTTGGAAGGCAGAGGCAGGTGGATCACCAAGTTCAAGGCCAGTCTGGTCTACCTAATAAGTTCCAGGACAGCCAAGACTACACAGTGAGGCCCTGTCTCACAGACAATAAATAAATAGTAAGATATAAAGTCAGGGCACAGGTTAGGAGAGTACCCCAGTCCGCACACTGTAACGGAGACCTGCCTCCTTACCAGGCTACAGCTCATCATGGTCCCCGTCAGCGGGCGGCTCTGGTGGCGGTTCTGGGCAGGCCGCGGGTGTCGTCAGCTCCATGAGGTACTCACAGCGACTAGGCTCCGTGGTACTGGTCACCACAGTCTCTTTGCCACACAGCAGGCGCACCTGGGGATGGGAACAGAGCAGGAGCGGGGCTGGGCGGGGCTGGCGCAGGCCTGGGTCCCCACAGCCCCGGGCCTGGGTCCCCACAGCCCCCGGCCTGGGTCCCCACAGCCCCCCGCCGGGCACTCACTGTGGTGGAACGGTTGGGGCCCTGCCAGCAGCCGGTACCCTGCTCGTACTTCATGGCGCTGAACTTGTCGTGATCGGGGCCAGCCCACGAGCCCCACGTGCTATGGGAGAGAGCGGGGGTGCTGAGCACTGGGCCAGTGGGTGGCTGGGGCAGGGTCAAGCCAACAAACCTCAGCCCACTCACCCAAGGTTGGTCGGGGAGCCCCCATGTTTGGGTTTCTGGGAGACCAGTTTGAAGGGGCAAAGCCGGTAGATGTACCTAAGGGCCGGGAGAAGAGCCGAGTGAGAAGACGGGGACCCTAGGCTGACCTCAATCACGCTGAAGTAACTGAGGTTGGCCCTGAACTTAGGACCCTCCTCGCACCCCTCAATTATGTACCACTATGCTCAGTTTCATGAGGTGACAGAACCCAGACTCAACTTGAGGTCCTCCTGCCCCAGCCCCCCGAGTGATGAGATCAGAGATACGAACCCTAACTTCTTGTTTGCCCAGTACCCTCCCTTGCACCCCCCCCCCCCGGATGTACTCGTTGGTGGTGAGCTCGTAGCACTGGCTGTAGAGGTACGCGAACTCCCCGTGGGGACCGAAATCAAAGGAGATCTCTTGTTCCAGACTCCTGGAAAAGCAGGTCCAGTGGTGAAGGGCGCGAGAGCCCCACACAGCAGGGCCCAGGGACAGGAGTGAGGACCTGAGAGCTCCACACAGCAGGGCCCAGGGACAGGAGTGAGGACCTGAGAGCCCACACAGCAGGGCCCAGGGGAAGGAGTGGACCCGAGAGCCCACACAGCAGGGCCCAGGGGAAGGAGTGAGGACCTGAGAGCCCACACAGCAGGGCCCAGGGGAAGGAGTGTGGACATGAGAGCCCCACACAGCAGGGCCCAGGGGACAGGAGTGAGGACCTGAGAGCCCCACACTGAAGGGCCCAGGGGAAAGGAGTGAGGACCTGAGAGCCCCACACTGAAGGGCCCAGGGGAAGGGGAGCATGGACCCGAGAGCCCCACACTGAAGGGCCCAGCTGCACGGTGGGCAGACACAGGCTGTGCCTGGGGCCTTGCAAGAGCCAGGCTGGCACCCCCTCCGAGGGGAGCTGGGGGTACACTGTAACTGGGCAGGAGGCAGCCTCGGTCCCCATACCTGATAGACTCCTCCATCTCTTTCAAGGACCGCTCTGCTTCCTCAAACTTATTCCGGGCCTCCTGTGCAGCTGAGGGACGGGAGATCAGAGGGGGCCCCAGTTCCACGAGAGAAGACACAGAACGGGGCCCCACGGAGGATGTGACAGCTGCCGCTTATGCTCTGGGGTTTGTCCCCGACAACGATGGCCCTCTAGGCCTGACCAGCTGCAGAGTGAGTCTCCTCTGCCGCGTCTCTCTAGAGTGCAGGGCCAGGGCTCCTGGGGCCCGCCCGGCTGGTTCCTGGCCTGTTATGCGTGTTACAAACAAGTACAGCCCATGAGGAGGGAAGACTCCTGGGGATAGGTACAGCAATTCCCAAGCAACCTGGGCACTGCAGGGCCCGGGAGCACCTCCATGTAAGGGCAGACCTGCTCGTGGTAGGTGGAGCCTGGCTGCTGGAGAGGGAAGCTGGACCCTTCCCAGCAGGTCCCCACTCACCATCGATGACAGCCTGCGTCTCCTCATCGTAGGGTGGCATCTTTTCATCCTCAGTGGGGCTGGCAGGCTGTGGCGGCTGGAGAGGGGCTGGCGCCTCCTGGGGAGAGGGCAGGCCCAGTCAGCAGGCAGTCCCTCCCACCCATCTGCCCACCATTCTCCCAACACACACCTTGGGTTTCTCCCCCTGCACCTCCTCTTCTTCCTCTTCCTCCTCCTCCTCCTCTTCCTCCTCCTCTTCCTCCTCCTCTGTGGGTGGCAACACTGGTGGCTGCTCCTCTTTGGGCTCAGTTACATCCGGAGCAGAAGGGGCAGGCATCTCAGTGGGCAGCACCTGGCAGACCCGGGATTGTGGAGGCCAATGCTGAGGACTTGGGGAGCGACCTCATCTCAAGGCTGGGGAACACTGGTTCACGCATCTTGGCCTCCATGGCGAACCAGGTGCCAGCCCAGGAGGTATTTCTGTGAGGGGCTGGGGGGCAGGGACCACTTCCCCACCTTTCCCCACAGACCTCAGAGCGGTACTTGTCCCTGATGCCGGCCCAGACGCGGTCATAGAAGGAGGCAGTGTCAGTCTGTGTGTCCCCACTGAGAAGGGCCTGTGTGCGTTGGGGTGGGGTCAGGGTTAGGCCTTCAGAAGCTCACCCACCCTGCCCCAGGCACTCACAACTAGGGACCAGGCCATAGCAGATGGGCCAGGCACTATGACCAGGAGGGACAGCAGAGGCCTGAAGGAGGCCCGGGGGCTGGGAAGTAAGGGGACATCAGGACCAGGCACAGATGCAATGTTTCCAGAGGCCGCCATGCCCTAAGCAATGGTCCAGAAGGGGCAGGGAAGGACCCAGTTTGCAGGAGAGAGGGTAGAGGGGCAGAGCCAGGGTGGCAGGTAGGAAGAGAGCTGCGGCCTAGGGACAGCAGGGACGGGACTCCTTCCGAGGCAGCGAGCAGAGGTGAGGGGCGGACAAGCACGGGGAACAGGCTCCATGCGCCCTGGTACTCGTCCAGGGTCCTACCAGGCGGCCAGCAACTTACGGTCTCACGCGGACAGGGAACGGCCTCACCTCAGGCCGGCGGGGACCCCTCTCACCCTGAACTCACTCTAGGCCAAGGCTAGGCTGGGGTGGGTACCTGGGCCTCCTCCTCGGAGAGCACTGCATCTCCATCTGTGTCTAGCTCTGGGTGAGTCTGTAGCTCAGCCACCGAAACCCTGAGGGGATAGAGACAAGGAAGAGTGAGGCCTTGGGACCGCGACACGTGAGTGTGGGGGCTGGGATGAGACGGGCAGGCCCCCTCACTTCCCACTCGACTCAAGGCAGACCTGGGGAGTCACACCCGTACCCTACCTCCCCAAACCCTCTTCCTGACCCACCAGCCTCCACCCGCTTCTGCCCCACACGCCAGCACCTCAAAACCACCCAATGCCCAGTGGCAGTGAGGCTCTCACCTGCCCCACCCCCCACGGCTCAAGGCTCACACAGGACGACTGTATGTCTGAGACCAGCCTGGCTCCTTGACGAGTTCAAGGCCAGGTTAGCTAGACGGGGACGAGGGGCTCAGTGGGCAGAGCAGTCACACTTACATCCCATCCTTGTCGTCATCGAGTTCCTGGAAGGCACTGGCCGCCAGCTCCTGTTCCCGCCGGGCCTTGGCAGCAGCTTGCTGCTCTGCGGAGGAGAGGGGGGCATCCTGTCATGCTGTGCCACAAGTGGTCAGATCCAAACACCCCCAAACCTGCCCTCACCGCACATGGCGTCCCACCGTGAGAGCAGTCTCACACTGAGCGCCGGATTTAACGAAGGTCCATGTCCTCTGGGAGGGAGGACGGATTCGGGAACAAGATAAGTAAGTGCAGGGACCACCGAGATGGTTCAGCAGGCTTGCCGCCAAGCCTGACAAGCCGAGTTCGGTCCCTGAGCCCCACATGACGGAAGAGGAGGACCCTGAAGGCACACACGTTCCCATCCCTGAGGAACAGGTGAAGCCTCAGAGTCGGGGAGTTGGGAAAAAGGTGAGTGGGGGGCCTGGGCTGTGAAAGATGGGACAACAGAACCTGCAGGTGTGACCAGAGCCCCTGCGGGGACAGACGCCATGCAGGTGTGACCAGAGCCCTGCGGGGACAGACGCCGCCAAGAGCTCTATGCAGGTGTGACCAGAGCCCTGCGGGAACAGACGCCGCCAAGAGCTCTATGCAGCCGGCAGACCAGCAGTGTCTCCCCTCAGTGACCAGCACCACTGCTCTCTGCTCAGAGCCGTCCAGGCCCTGCAAGGCCCCAGCGAGCTGTGGCAGCAGGACCCTGCCCCCACCCTCCCTTCCCATCACTCTTCACCAGTTTCTGGCCCTTTCTTTCCTGACTAGGAGTCTACTGTACCCCAGGCTGCCAACTCACTATGAAACCAAGGCTGGCCTTGTTTTTGTTTATTTATTTTTTGGTTTTTTTGAGACAGGGTCTCACTAGGTAGCTCTGGCTGTAGACCAGGTTGGCCTCGAACTCAGAGATCCAGCTGCCTCTGAGCTGGGATTAATCTCACCAGAGTGCTGGGATTAAAGGCATATACCACTTGGCTGGCCTTGAATTCTTGATCCATCTCCTAAGGTCTGGAACAATAGTCCCCCAAGGCCTGGCTCCTTCTTCTTTTTTTTTTTTTTTAATTTATTCATGTACTTGATGTAATTTGCATGTATTCCTGCATGACCGAAGAGAGCATCAGAGAGAAGAGGGCGCCAGATCTCATTACAGATGGCTGTGAGCCACCATGTGGTGCTGGGAGTTGAACTCAGGACCTCTGGAAGAGTGGTCAGTGCTCTTAACCTCTGAGCCATCTCTCCAGCCCCCTTCTTTATGTTTTATTTCATTTATTAGAGACAGGGTCTCACTCTGTAGGCCAAGTTTGTCTGGTATTTGTAATCCTCCTGCCTTAACCTCCCAAGAGCTGGGATGACAGGCGTTGTGACCAATGGGACAAGCAGAACCGGTCAAAGGTCAAGGTGGGGGCGGCTGACCGACAGGATGGCGTCTCCTCAGAGACAGGTGAGGTCAGGAGACGCACGTATCTAAACTCACACCCTGTGTAGGCTGAAGGCTCAGCACAGGGGCAGAGCCTGGCCTAGAACCCCCGGCGAGGGGCTGGAGTGACACCGGAGAGCAAGGGCTGGCCAAGCATGTGGAAGGCCCGGGGAAGTGAGCTGCACATGCTGAGAGGTCAAAGGTCTTTGACTTGGGCTTGAGATTCCTGGAGGGACGGTTCTAGGCACCAGACAAAATGAAAACACACGTCTGTAGAAAAGGATCGTGCATCCAAGGCTACAAATCATTCCTATAGTTTCCACACTTGATGGCCAAGGCAAAGTTAACTAGGCACACAAAGAAATGAGCAATCGTGATTAATTAAAAAAAAAGAGTCCAGAACATGGTGGGGCACACATCTAAATAAAATTCTAGCACTTGAGGGGCAGAGGCAGGTAGACCTCTGAGTTCCAGACCACGTCTCAAAACATACCAACAAACAAAAACAAAACATAAATAACCCAGGCATAGTAGTACATGCCTGTTATCCGAGCATCCAGCATACAGAGACAGGAGAATTAGGAGTTCTAGGTCTTCCTCGTCTACACAGGAAATTAAGGCAGCCTGGGCCACATGAGACCCTGCCTCAAAAACAAAGATGGGATGGGGTGTAGCTGAGCGGTAGAGCACTTGGCCAGCATGTGTAAGGCCCTGCACCAGGGGCAGAGAACCCACAACAGAACTCCTCAGGAATTGGAGCTCCCGGCCTGGGTTCCTCCCTGGTCAGAGCTGAAGCGCCACCCACAGCATACCTTCCCACAGCTTCCGGTGCTGGTCTTTGGCCTCCTTCTCCGGCTTCTCTGCTTCTTCCTTCACTGTCCGCAGCATCTCTACCTGGTCTTCCAGAGACTTCTTTCCAGCCTGAAGCTCAAGCAGCTTACTCTGGAGGGAGAGACACCAGCTCTGTTTCAGCCTGGTCCTCTCTTTGTCGTGTGCCTCTGTTCCCCAAGACCTCTCCAAAACACCCGCAACACAGGACACACCCCCGCACCCCAGGGCACACCCCCGCAACACAGGACACACCCCCGCACCCCAGGGTACCCCCACTTTATTCTGGTTCCCTGAGGCTCTTTGGAGCCCAGAAGCTTCATACAGCCCATGACACTGTGTGTGACGTCAGGCCCTTCCCCAGTCCCACCTGTCACATGTCCATCATTTAAACGGAGGAGGGATACATGTGGCAGGGAGATGACATCTCAGGACTCAGTTCTCCCCTGGGGCTCAAACTCCGCTCACGAGGCTTGGTGTCCAGTATTTTCCCCACTGAGCACCTCACCGTCACCCACTGCCACCCTATCCTGAAACTCAAGGGTAACATTCAGACCTCCCCCGGCTCTCTGCTTCCAGTTCTTCCCGCGGCTTTCACGTTCCATGGCTGACTTGAATTACCCTACAGATTTCCATTAAGATAGCCCCTCCTCCAGGAAATCATCTTCATTTCCTGTCCCCAGGATGGGTGAGGGTAACCATGCAAGAAAGCTCTTGATGTCCTGAGGTCCTTGAACGTCTCTACCAACAGCAAGGATATAACTTTCTAACTATCTAGCATTCCCGAGGCAGGGGCCTGCACAGCACCAGGTATACCCTGGGCATCCATACATGTTCTGAGAAGCAACAGGGAGTACAGATGGGGTGAACCCCTGCCTAGAACCCCCCAGTGAGGGGCTGGGCGTGGCTCAGCAGGGGTGGAGCCCCTGCCTAGAACCCCCAGTGAGGGGCTGGGGTGTGGCTAAGCAGGGGTGGAGCCCCTGCCTAGAATCCCCCAGTGAGGGGCTGAGGTGTGGCTCAGTGGTTAGAGCCCCTGCCTAGAACCCCTCAGTGAGGGGCTGGGCGTGGCTCAGTGGTAGAGCCCCTGCCTAGAACCCCCAGTGAGGGCTGGGCGTGGCTCAGCAGGGGTGGTCTGACAGCCTTGGCAGTGTGGCTCAGTACAGGGTGCCTGCCTGGCTCACACAAAGCCTTGGGTTCCAGCTTCAGCACAGTAGTAAAAATAAGGAAGGTGTGGGCATGGTGGGGCACGCTTTTAATCCCAGAACTCAGTCGGCAGAGACAGGTGGAGCTCTGTGAGTCTGAGGTCAGCCTGGGCTACATAGGAAACTCCAGGCAGGCCAGGGCTACACAGACCCTGTCTCAAAAGAAATAAATAAATGAATCAATCAATCAATCAATCAATTTAGAAGGGGTGGGGGTGGGGCAGCGACAACAAAAAGCACCCCAGGCAAGCTCTGGTCTGGAGGCAGACAGGGCTCCCATGAAGTGTAAGGTAGGACGCCTCTCTGCCAGCCTCAGGCCCCTCACCAGGACCTTCTCACCTCCCCTGGAAGGCAGAGGTTACACGAACTGACCTCACCACTTGGCTTCCCCAGATCCCCTGAATTTGAAAGGGCAATCACTGCCCACGGAATGAAGCAGGGCCTTCCAGCTCCTCAATTTGGAGAGATTCTCCAGCCTCGGGGGTGGGAGAGAGGAACCTGGACTCCTCCGGGGTGGGAGAAGGAACCTGGACTCCTCCGGGGTGGGAGAGAGGGGCCTGGACTCTCCCTTGGACAGCCCCACCTCAGTGCCCTGGGGAGGACCTCCCACGCAGTGCTGCTGCTGAAGCATGGATGAGCCAAGGGTAGGCAAGGGAGGGAGACACATAGCCTGGGACTCCTCAGGCACCCACCGCACTCAGTCAGTGTAGTGGTTTCCACTGCCGTTAAGCTCAGAGATTTCCACAGAACTCCAGCGTCACCAACCACCAGCCTCGGTTACAGACAGTGGGGTGGGGGTACCGAGAGATGTTCTTCCTGTCTGAAGGAGTTAACACCCTGCCTTGGAAGCTGACAGCCTCTTACTTGGGAAGTGCTTGGTCAACCACTCATAAAGACAGACACAGGTGCCGGGCGGTGGTGGCGCACGCCTTTAATCCCAGCACTGGGGAAGCAGAGCCAGGCGGATCTCTGTGAGTTCAAAGCCAGCCTGGGCTACAGTGCGAGATCCAGGACACGCACCAAAACTACACAGAGAAACCCGGGGAGGGGGGGACGGGACGGGGACAGACACAGGCTCATCACAGCCCAGAGTCAAGTGCACACCACCCCACACGTGTTTACCCAACCATCACTCAAGGACCCCAGGCCCAGGTCCTACAGTGCATCTCTCTGGGTCCCTCACCTGCTTCTCTTCCCGGGCTGTCTTCCACTCCTCAATGAGCATCTTCTTGAGGCGGAAGCCCTCCCGGGTGACCTCAGCCAGCTGCTGCAGGGACTCTTTTTCCTTACGACCCTTCTCTCTGGAGTAGACACACACAAGTACCACTAAAGACACTCAGGACCCAGCAGGTTTGGCTGTTCCAGAAAGGTCTGAGTTACCTGCAAGCTCCAGCCACACCCCCCACGAACAATGCTGAGAAAGGCAAGACCCAGAACCCTCTTCGAACTGCCCCTCCAGGTTCTTCTGACCAGAGGCCTCCGTTCTGTCCTTGAGAAGACGGACAGTGTGCACAGCCTGCCTCTCCTTGGGATTACAGAACAGACTAGGAAGTGTGAGGAATGGGGTTGGAAGCAAGCCCCCAAACTGACAGAGGAGGAAGAGTAAGAACCCAGGCTCAGGCCAGTCGTGGTGACACACACCTTGAATCCCAGCACTCTGGGAAGCTGAGGCAGCCTGGTCTATAGTGAGCACCAACCCAGCCAAGGCCCCACGATAAGACCCTGGCTCCTCACAAAACACCAAAACCCAAACCAAGAGCTGTGGGTTTGTCAGGTGTGGTGACGACACCCAAAACTCAGCACCAGGCTGTACAGGCAGGAGGCACAGCAGCTCAAGGTCATGACTGCCCAGCTAGCCAAGCCTGAGGCTAGCCTGGACTACGGAGTCTCAAAAACTAAAACAAACCCCAATGTGGCAGACACAGTTGTAATCCCAACAACTAGAAGACAGAGGGAGAAGAATTATCTCCCAAAGTCCAGGTCACCCAAGATAAGCTTAAGACCCTGTCTCAAAAAGTTAAACAGGGGCTTGGGAGATGGCTCAGGTGTGAGTGAGTGCGTGCGTGCGTGCGTGCGTGCATGCATGCATGCATGCATGCATGCATGCATGCGAGTGTTATGTAAGCACGAGGGCCTGAGTTCAAGTCCCTAGCACCTACCAAAAAAGCTAATTGTGGCCACGCACACCTGGGTGGAGACAGGGGGATTGCCAGGACTTGCTGGCCACCAGTGAGAGACACTGTCTCAAAGGCTTACAACAGTGTGAAAGAGCAAGAAGCCCACGTGTCCTCTTAGCTTCCTCATGCACATATCTGCACACACGTGTTCTCATACCTTACGCACATACCACACAAACACACAAAAACAGATCAAAAAGCCAGGCATGATGGCGCACGCCTTTAATCCCAGAGCTTGGGGTTCGGAGGCAGGTAGATCTCTGTGACTTTGAAGACAGCCTGGTCTACAGAATGAGTTCTAAGACAGCCAGAGCTACACAGAGAAACTCTGCTTCAAAAGAGAGATTAAAAAAAAAAAAAAGAAAAGAAAAGAAAACAAGCATGTGGGGGGGGGGTGGAAAAAAATAAAACCAAGTATCGCGAGCGTTAACCCAGTTAGAGCTCAAGTTCAATTGTGTCAGGCCACCAAGCACAAGCCAAGTCATTTCTCTCCTGCTCTGAGTTTCTCCAGTTTTTTGTTTTTGAAACAGGGTCTCTGGCAGCCCATGCTTCAGACTCAGTGGAGCCAAAGACGATCTAGAACCTCCTACCGCCACCTCCCAAGTGCTGTGACTCCAGGCCTGTCCCACCCGCTCCTGTGTTTTTTTGAACAGGTAAACAGTCTCAACTGCTACATGGCTGGAGGGCATGCTGGTAATGTGGAGTTCCCAAGGGGCACGGCCAGTGGATTCACGAAAGGACAAAAGGCGCCACAGCGGTGTAGACTTGTAATCCTAGCACTCAGGAGGTTAAAGGCTGCCTGGGCACACCGAGGGAGAGCCTAGCTCTAAAAAAGAAGAGGGGCTGGAGAGACTTGACTTGCTGCTCTTCTGGAGGACCTGAATTCAACCTGTAACTCCAACTCCAGGGGACCAGACACTCTCTTCTTCTCTTCTGGCCTGGGCAGTAGACATGCATGTGGGTGGCATATTCTCTCTCTCTCTCTCTCTCTCTCTCTCTCTCTCTCTCTCTCTCTCACACACACACACACACACACACACACACACTCACACACACAAAACATAAAAATAAACCTGCCTCCCAAGTGCTAGGACTGGAAGTGTGAACCACCATACTCAGCAAATGAAAATTAACCTTAAAAAGCAAAGGAGAAAAAAAAAAAAAACAGACAAGGAAGCGGCCTGACCTCCAAGTAGAGCTTGGCAAGGTAGCAGGGTACCCAGGGTACCCCACTGCTGCCCACCCACCTGCAGGTGTTCTCACAGACGCTGCCGCTGTTGTACTCATCTGTCCCGTCACAGCAATCTGAGGCAGAGGTGAGGGCCAAGATCAAAGAGGGCAGCCCCTACCCACCCCCACCCCCCACTGCCCCCACCCCACCCCACCCCCGCCGCCCCGCCTCCTCCCCCAAATCCCCAGAGTACTGCCACTTACCACATACCCCATCGTTAACCCGGCTAGAGAGGATGTACAGGGGCTTGTACCCAGTGTTGGTGCAGTGGAAGCTGCCATTGGGACAAGCAGCTGTGCCTGCAGAAAAAGAACGCCTGTTGAATGTGCGCCGAGCCAGACCTGTCTCATCTGGTCACGGAAAGCACCAGAAAAAGAGGCGTGAATTCGGTGTGGTGGTAAATGCCTGTAATCCCAGCACGTGGGAGGTAAAAGCAGGATCAGCAGGGCAGGATCACTCTCAGCTACACTGTGTGTTCAAGGCCAGCCTGGGCTACAGGAAGTGTCTGAAAAACACAAATAAACCAAGGAACAACCAAGGGGAGAAAGGGCATTTTCAGGGGCCTGCGACGGAACCTTCCAGTCTTCTCCAGCTTCACCTAAGGCCTTCAAAAAGGCCTGGCAACCCGCCCCCGCCTCCTCTGCCTTCACCAGGCCCTAGAATGCCATTTCGCCTCACTCCCCCTCCCACCTCTGAGAGGTGCTCATGCTGGCTCTTCCTGGCCAGAAACCTCACCTCCTCCTGGAAGCCATTCCTGGTTCCTCTCTGGTTGCCGACTTGGTCATAATTCTTTTACTTGGGAATGGAAACCAGGGGCTGAAACCTACAAATTCTACCACTGAGCCAACCCAAGCCTGTAACAGGGATCTCATTTCTGCGCTCGTCCTGCTCACTGAGCAGCGAGCAGTGGGAAGATGGGGCCCTGGTCTTCATGGGGCATCTGCTCCCGGCAAGCTCATCTAACGGGCAGTAAGGAGACGCAGAAGCTGCTCACCAGGCTCATCGGAGCCATCCTTGCAGTCACAGTAATCATCGTTCACCTGATCGAACGGGATGGTGGCTGTGCCATCCAAACACGTGAAAGGCTTAGATTCGTCATAGAAGTGATGGTCTGGGGAAG
The DNA here is from genome assembly GCF_049852395.1 of Peromyscus maniculatus bairdii. Lineage (NCBI taxonomy): Eukaryota > Metazoa > Chordata > Mammalia > Rodentia > Cricetidae > Peromyscus > Peromyscus maniculatus. The sequence continues at coordinate 17,952,097 of NC_134858.1, read as the reverse complement.
AAAACAGGAGGTTCAGCCCGGATCTTCTCAAATACATCAACATACCTCTGTCCTACCCATTCACCAGAATGCTACGGGGAAATTGAGGCAAAAGGCGGGAAATGCCCCTCCCGACCACCAGGCTATGCACAAAAAGGACTCACTGCTGAGGGAAACGCCCCGGGGTCTCTTAACCTCTACGGCCCAGCAGAGGGGTAGCAGCAGCAGCAGCAGCAGCAGCAGCATTCCGTCCGGGTCGAGACCGGAAGTGTGTTCTGCGACAGGAAGCAGGCTGTAGGAAGATGTGCTATGTGTCCTCTCTCTGCAGAAAGAATGAAGCACCGGTCATTGAGAGAGCTTTGCCCAAACTGGACTCACCACTACTTCCGGAAAATGAGGGCTCAATTGGCTGCGGAGTTGGAGGTGCAGGGCCAGGGGGTCTCCCCAACCCGAGCCAGTGAAAGCCTCAAAGGGAACTCAAAACCTTAGGTCTCTGTATTCGGGTGAAGCGGGCAACTCCCGCCAACGGGCCCAAAGGAATTACAATCCCTCCACGCCACCCTCCCTAATGCAACCGCTAAGAAACTAGGGTGCCTTCCTCCCATCGCTACTTCAGCACCTCCACGAGGCCGAGACAAAGGTCAATAGCCCCAGCACCAGCTTGGCTCAGCAGCCGCGGTTCCTGCAGCAGAAAGAAAACGGAACGCTCTAGGATGCGTCACTTCCGTTTTGCTCGCCACGCTTGGAGAACGGCAACTCGGGGACGCCATGTTGGGAGTGGCAAGAGCGCGGGTGCGGCCGCTGGGGCGGCCATCTTGAGTAGGAACATGAAGCCGGCCTTAGAGAGAACGGATCGGAAGTCTAGCGCTTAATGGCGGCGCAATGTGCCTCCATCTTGGGAGTGGCGGGTTTCTGGCCAGGGCCGGCGAACGCGCAGGGAGAAGGGGGTGTGGGAGGGGAGACGTGCGCCCGTGACCGCTGACGTGCGCAGCCCCTTCGCCGAAAGATCGCGCCGCTCTTCTGCTGAGCCTCCCTGCGGGACCGCCCCTCGGAACCGCGCTGGCCAGTGAGAGCCGTGGAGTGCAACGCCAGTGGTTTCCTTGGGAACGCGGGCGGGGGGAGGGCGTTGCTTAGCAACCGGGAGATGCTAAGAGGCCCCCAGCCAAGCAGTTAGCAAAAGTGCATTGCCAGAGCTCAGGGAACCAGTGTTGAGGAACCCGAACCGAAGAGGCCAACTTGTAGTTACTCCCCTACGCGTTAGAGGCTTCCTGACCTCAACCCGATCACCATGACATCTCCCCTGTGCTGGGCAGCCGCGACTGTGGTGACTAGCCAGGAGCAAGTTTCTGCGCCCTCTTCCAAAGGCAAGGGCAGCAAGGTTCAGGGCCACAGAGGCAAGGCTTTGGGCCGGGTACAGGCCTGGCCTGCACAGCGAAACAAGGCGGGAACCTCCTACTATTCGGGGAAGTCTTCTGTGCACGCTCAGGTGCTTGAGTTACAAAGGAAAATCCAACTGTTAGGTAAGATGCCACAGAGGAATAATCACGCGTCCAGAGTGTCCACGCAGCCTTCTGAGTAGGCACCAAGTGACAGGCGTTTTACCAGCGCCAACCTAGGGGACTAACCTGTAGGTGCAAACCCTCAAATTTGTTCGTGCTTCTTACCTGTCTCCTCACATGGTCATTTCATGGTAACTTTACCTCTTCTGATGTGCATATGTGTGGGTGAAAAGCACAGGTTCTAGAGTTCGTTTTTCTTATTTAATTATTTATTATTTTGTTTTGAGTGTCTGAGGACCGAGTGAAGTACTCTCAGAAACCAGGAGACAGCAGTGGATCTCTTGGAGCTGTACTTCCAGGTGTTACAGCTCCCAGTGTGGGAGCTGGAGACTGACCTTAGGCCCTCTGCAGGGCCAGCAAATGCCCTTAAACACTGAGCCGTCTCTCCAGTGAAATTTTATTTTATTTTATCGGTTTTTGGTTATTTTGAAACCGGGTTTCTCTATGTATCCCTGGCTGGCCTGAAACTTGCTCTGTAGACCAGGCTGGCCTTGAACTTAGAGATCTGCCTGCCTCTGCCTTCGATGGTTGGGATTTAAGGTATGGGCCACTATGCCCAGCTTCTCCAACCCAATTTTTATTTATTTATTAAATTATTATTTTTGAGACTTGGTCTCATGTGGCCCAGACTGACTTGAACTCTAAGGGGACCCAACTCCACCTCTTGAGTTATAGATTTGTGCCACCATGCCTGGATTATGAGGTACTGAGGCTGGGACCCAGGGCTTCATGCACGCTACTCAAGCACTTGACTGAGTTGTATCTCCAGCTCCAGGGGAGTTTGTTTTTCTTGAGTGTGAATCTTAGCTCTGCATAGTAGTTGTTAGCTCTTGGAGAACTAGGAATAATCTAATTGTGTTCAGTTTTTCCATCTATAAAATGGGCATAGTAACCCCACAATGTAGTACTTGAAATCCATAAAATGCTCAAAATAGTGCACATTGTTACAAAGTAGAAAGTGAAAACCAGCGGCTTCCATTGAGGGAGGTAATCCTGCCCTTTCCAGAGACCACTGAGCAAAGTCTGCAGACTTTTTTGGCTGTCATATTGCTGAGTATGGGAGACTACTGCTTGGTTTTTTAAGCAGAGGCCAGGAGGAGGCTTTACATGTTATAAGGCCTAATACAGCCTCACAGCAAATAACTATCAAGACCAAATATTGATGATGCCAGCATTTGGAAAACCCTTGCATACCGTTACTCTTATTGCTAAGATGTAATCTTAAAACTGTGCTGTGGTGTCCCACGCCTTTAATCCCAGCGTTCTGGAGGCAGAGACAGACAGATCTCTATGAGTTCAAGGCCAGCCTGGTCTACAAAGTGAAATCCAGGATAGCTAGGGCTACACAGAGAAACCCTGTCTCAACCCCCCCAGATCCCCCCCCAAAAGGAGTTAATTTTATAGGCTGGGTGTAGTGGTACATGGCTTTAATCCCAAGACAGAGGCAGGAGATCTGTGAATTTGAGTTCAGTCTGGTCTACATATGGAGTTCCAGGCCAGCATATGTGATGTGTGTGTGTATTCAAAGCTAGACAAGGTAGCATACACCTATAATTTAGGAGGCAGGGGGATTAGGAGTGCAAGGTCATCCTTGGGTATGCAGCAAGTCCAAACCCAGCCTGGGCTGAGACTCTGCCTTAGGCCCTACATGGGCTAGACAAGCACTGTAGCTGGCAGCTGAGCCTCGCTGAGCTTAATATGCTGTTAGTTTAAGAATATTGTAACGGACGACAGGTGTGGTAGCCAGGTGTGGTAGCACGCACCTCTAACTGCAGCACTTGGAAAGCTGAGGCTAGATGACTGTCACAATTTTGAGGATATTATGGGGTATCTAGTGAGTTAAAAGCTAACCTGGGCTACAGAATAAGACCCTGTCTAAAGAAAGAGAGAGAGAAAGACCAAGGAAATGTAGCTCAGCAAGATGTCTCAACAGATAAGGATGCTTGCTTCGAAGCCTGACAACCTGAGTTTGTTCCCTGGGACCTTGACTTTCTGATTCTCCTGCCTCTGCTGGGTTTGGACTTGCTGCATACCCAAGGATGACCTTGCACTCCTAATCCTCCTGCCTCCCAAATTGTAGGTGTATGCTACCTTGTCTGGCTTTGAATACACACACATATCACATATGCTGGCCTGGAACTCCATATGTAGACCACACTGAACTCAAATTCACAGATCTACCTGCCTCTGTCTTGGGATTAAAGCCATGTACCACTAAGAGAATAAAGGAACGCACCAGCACACCACCTGTTTTATAGGGTGCTAGGGATTGATACTGTCATCTGTAATAAAAGAAAGTTATGTGCTGGAGAGAAAGTTTTGGGTTTTTTTGTTTGGCTGGTTTGGTTTTGTTCAAGACAAGGTCTCTCAGTGTGGCCTTAGCTGCCTTGGAACTTGCAGTGTAGACTTGGCTGGCCTTGAAGTCAGAATCTGCCTGCCGAGGTCTCCTGCAGTTGAGATTAAAGCAGTGTGCCAGCACACCAGTTTGTTTATTCGTTTTTTTGTGCTGCTTGAGATCAGACCCAGTGCCTCACGAAGGCCAGGCTAGGCATGAGCCACAGCCACAGCCATATGGGTTTTGCTTTTTTTTAATTAACTTTTAAAATTTTGTGCATATGAGTGTTTTACCTAACTATGTCTGTGCACCGTGTGTGTGCCTGGTGCCTTTGGAGGTCTGAAGAGGGCATCAGATCCCCTGGAACTAAAGTTACAGACTATTGGGGGCTGCCGTGTGGGAGCTGGGGATCACACCTCTGGTGGAGCTGTCCTTTTAACCACAGGGCCATCTCTCCAGCCTCCGGTTTTATTTTTTGTTTGGTTGAGTTGTTTGTTTCAAGACAGGGTTTCTCTGTGTAACAGCTCTGGCTGTCCTGGAACTCGTTCTGTAGCCCAGGCTGGCCTCGAACTCAGAGAGATCTGCCTGCCTCTGCCTCCCGAGTGCTGTGATTAAAGGTGAGTGCCACCACCTTCCAGCTTTGTTTTGTTTTTTTGAAACAGGATCTTACCCTGGCTAGCCTCTAACTCACAGAGCTCTGCCTGCCTTTGCCTCCTAAGTGCACCACCATACCTATTTTAGTTCATATGGTTTTGACTGGTAAGGAATACTTCTACATGTTTATGGGATACAGAGTGTTATCTTAGTACATTGTATCATAACTAGATTATGTTATTTGGCATTTCCATCATCAGAAATTGCTGCTGTTATTGTAAAGGGCATGTAATCCTTTGTGTAGCTATTTGGCAACACATGAGATACTGTTACTACTGTACTGTACCTTAGGGCATTAGAATTGATCCCCCGCACCCAGTTAAATGTCCTCTCTCCACCAGCCACCATAATACTGTTGACTGGGCTTGATGGGGCATACCAGGAGGCCGAGGCAGAAGGATCCGGTCTAGCCTGAGCTACATACTAAGACCCTATTTAAAGAGATCAAACAAAAAATGGTTTGCAAAAGTCCTTGAGTGCCAGGAATGATGGGACACACCTATCATCTCAAAACTTGGGGCTTAGCCGGGCGGTGGTGGCGCACGCCTTTAATCCCAGCACTCGGGAGGCAGAGCCAGGCGGATCGCTGTGAGTTCGAGGCCAGCCTGGGCTACCAAGTGAGTTCCAGGAAAGGCGCAAAACTACACAGAGAAACCCTGTCTCGAAAAACCAAAAAAAAAAAAAAAAAAAAAAACTTGGAGCTTGGAGACAGGAAGATCAGGAGTTCAAGGCCACCCTTGGCTAAATAGTGAGTTCCTAAGCAGCCTGGGCTATAAGAGACTTTCTCTGAGAAAAACAAGACCAAAGCGGGTGATGGTGGTGAGAGATGCCTGAGAAGTTGAACGTGCTTGCTTCAGGATCCTCAAGAGCAGAGTTTCAGTTCTAGGGCCACATAAAAAGCTGGTGATCCTGTAAATGCCCATAACTTCAGCTCCCAGTTGGGTGAAAAATGGAGCCGCCCTGCCTTCAGCCTCCCAGACTCCAGCCTCAACATTCACAGAGACTCTGCCTCCGAAAGGAATGAGTAGAGGACTAGCGAGCTGCCTCAGCAGTTAAGTCTACATAATGTTCTTACAGAGGACCCAAGTTCAGTTCCCAGCACCCACTCCGGCAGCTCCCTACCACTTCTAACTCCACCAGCTCCAGGGGACCCAATGCCACCTTCTGGCCTCTGCAGACAATGCGCACATGCACGCACACACACACACACACACACACACACACTTAAAATGTTTTTAAGAATTTTTTTTAATAATGAATATGTATTTGTCTGTGTGTGAGGGGGTCTATACACACAAGTGCAGGTGCCCGAGGAGGCCAGAAGAGGAATTTTGAACCCTCTGGAACTGGAGTACAGGCAGTTATGAGCTACCACGTGGGTGCTGGAACTGAACCTGGGTCCTCTGCGAGAAGAGTACTGGATCTTAACCTGCTGAGCCATCTCTCCCTAGCCTCCAAAATAAAATCATTTAAAAAGAGAAAGGAATGTGCCGAGGGTGATGTGGAGACACCCGATGCCTTTCTGGCCTCCAAGTGCATAGGCGCATGCACCTCCCCACACACATGTGTGGACATACTCACACAAGCATGTGCACTTCTTCCTCTTCTTAAGTAAAGGAGTTCTGGGGCTGCAGCCAGCTGGGAGGAACTTGCCTGGCATGTTCTAGCCCCAGCTCTGCACAGACTGAGTGGGATAGGACCGCACATCTGCAATCCCAGCACTTGGGAGACGGAGGGAAGAGAAGCAAGAACTCAAGGCCAGCCTTGGCTTTATGATGAGTTTGTAGCCAGCCTGGGCTACAAGGAACCCTATCTAAAAACAAAAACAAAACAAACCCCACCACCACCAAATAGGTCTTTTCTCTGGGAAGTGCCATTCACCTACCCAGTGACAGTGACCCCTGTCTGCCCCAGAGGGTGACCGGAAGGCCTTTTACGAGAGCTCCCAATGGAACATGAAGAAGAACCAAGACACCATCAACCAGCTCCAAGAGGAGACCAAGGCTCTCCGCATGCAGCTAAAAGACATGCTTCAGGTGAGGGTGGGTGAGTGGAGGGCTTGGGGGGAAAACAAGGGACCTGAGGAAATGACTGGGCTCCTCTCCTTGCCAGGGAGATTCTAAAGTGGTCCAGGCAATCATTCAGGAATGGAAGTCAGAGAAGCCGTACCTGAAGAACAGGACTTGTGAGGTTAGCCCCCAACCCTATCCCCCTTCACTTCCTCCACACCAGCTTCCTGTCCCAGGCGCTTCCTCTCCAGGCTTTCTCCAGACCAGCTGCCGATCATTTATTCACTCAATGGGAAAAATTAACACCTCTTTTTGTGTATGTGCAGTCTCGGGGCCTCAACACGGGTATGGAGGCCAGAAGCAACTTTTGGGAGTCGGTTCTCTCCTACCATGTGGGTTTCAGTGAGGGAACTCAGACCACCAGGCATAGCACTCAGTGCTTTTACCACTGAGCCATCTTGCTGGTCTATCAGTGAAATCTGTATGACACACTGACCTTGTGTTTGACCCAGGGTTACTGTTGGTGGCATTCGGTGATTAGGCAAAGCGAGCCCTTCCAAGAAGGTGTGTCCTGGAGGAAGACTGAGGTGTTGAGGGGTGCGTGCCTCCATTCTGAGCTCAGAGAGGCTGAGGAAAGAGGAGCAAGAGTTCAAGACCAGCCTGGGCTGCAGAGTGAGACCTGAAACCCCGGGTTGTGGCAGTAGGTTTCTGGAGAGGTGGCTCAGCAGTTAATAGAACATACTGCTCTTGCCGAGGAGCAGAGCTGGGTTTCAAGGACCCACTTGAGGCTGCTCACAACTGGCTGTGACTCTGGCACCTAATCTCATGTCTTTGGCCTCTGAGGGCACTGCACACATTTGCATATATCCACATTCATACACATAATTAAATATGAAATATATCTTTAAAAAAGAAAGAGGAAGCTGGGCACTGTAGGCACACATCTTTAGTCCCAGCACTCTGGAGGCAGAGGCAGGTGGATCTCTGAGTTCCAGGCCAGCCTGGTCTACATAGGGAGTTCCAGAACAATCAGGACTGTTACACAGAGAAACCCTGTCTCAGGGTGGGGAAAAAAGACAGAAAGAAAAAGGGATAGAGAAGCTGAGTGCTGAGACCAAGGGCTAAAACTGGGAGACTGAAAAAGATGTGAACTACCAAGGCACTGCTTGTTTCTCCCGTTCTGATCAGCCCTTATATCAGGGGTCTGATTGGGCTTGTGTCTGCCTCCCTCCTGAGAAGACCAGAGGCCCCCACTGGACAGCCTCCCTTCCCACTGGACAGCCCCTCTTCCCACTGGACAGCCTCCCTTCCCACTGCACAGCCTTCCCACTGGACAGCCTCCCTTCCCACTGGACAGCCTCCCCTCCCACTGGACAGCCTCCCCTCCCACTGCACAGCCTCCCTTCACACTGGACAGCCTCCCTTCCCACTGCACAGCCTCCCTTCCCACTGCACAGCCTCCCTTCCCACTGCACAGCCTCCCTTCCCACTGGACAGCCTCCTTCCCACTGGACAGCCTCCTTTCCCACTGCACAGCCTCCCTCCCCACTGGACAGCCTTCCCACTGGACAGCCTCCCTTCCCACTGCACAGCCTCCCTTCCCACTGGACAGCCTCCCTTCCCACTGGACAGCCTCCCTTCCCACTGCACAGCCTCCCTTCCCACTGGACAGCCTCCCTTCCACTGGACAGCCTCCCTTCCCACTGCACAGCCTCCCTTCCCACTGCACAGCCTCCCTTCCCACTGCACAGCCTCCCTCCCCACTGGACAGCCTCCCTCCCCACTGGACAGCCTCCCTTCCCACTGCACAGCCTCCCACTGGACAGCCTCCCTTCCCACTGCACAGCCTCCCTTCCCACTGGACAGCCTCCCTCCCCACTGGACAGCCTCCCTTCCCACTGCACAGCCTCCCACTGGACAGCCTCCCTTCCCATTGGTCAGCCTCCCTTCCCATTGGTCAGCCTCCCTTCCCACTGCACAGCCTCCCTTCCCACTGGTCAGCCTCCCTTCCCACTGGACAGCCTCCCTTCCCACTGGACAGCCTCCCTTCCCATTGGTCAGCCTCCCTTCCCTCTGGACAGCCTCCCTTCCCACTGCACAGCCTCCCTTCCCACTGGACAGCCTCCCTTCACACTGGACAGCCTCCCTTCCCACTGGACAGCCTCCCTTCCCATTGGTCAGCCTCCCTTCCCACTGGACAGCCTCCCTTCACACTGGACAGCCTCCCTTCCCACTGGACAGCCTCCCTTCCCATTGGTCAGCCTCCCTTCCCTCTGGACAGCCTCCCTTCCCACTGGACAGCCTCCCTTCCCACTGCACAGCCTCCCTTCCCACTGCACAGCCTCCCTTCCCACTGGACAGCCTCCCCTCCCACTGGACAGCCTCCCTTCCCACTGCACAGCCTCCCTTCCCACTGCACAGCCTTCCCACTGCACAGCCTCCCTTCACACTGGACAGCCTCCCTTCACACTGGACAGCCTCCCTTCCACTGGACAGCCTCCCTTCCCACTGCACAGCCTCCCTTCCCACTGCACAGCCTTCCCACTGCACAGCCTCCCTTCACACTGGACAGCCTCCCTTCACACTGGACAGCCTCCCTTCCACTGGACAGCCTCCCTTCACACTGCACAGCCGCCCACTGCACAGCCTCCCTTCACACTGGACAGCCTCCCTTCACACTGGACAGCCTCCCTTCCCACTGCACAGCCTCCCTTCCCACTGGACAGCCTCCCTTCCACTGGACAGCCTCCCTTCCCACTGGACAGCCTCCCTTCCCACTGCACAGCCCCTCTTCCCACTGGACAGCCTCCCTTCCCACTGGACAGCCTCCCCTCCAACTGCACAGCCTCCCTTCCCACTGCACAGCCTCCCTTCCCACTGCACAGCCTCCCTTCCACTGGACAGCCTCCCTTCACACTGCACAGCCGCCCACTGCACAGCCTCCCTTCCCACTGGACAGCCTCCCTTCCCACTGGACAGCCTCCCTTCCCACTGCACAGCCTCCCTTCCACTGGACAGCCTCCCTTCACACTGCACAGCCGCCCACTGCACAGCCTCCCTTCCCACTGCACAGCCTCCCCTCCAACTGCACAGCCTCCCTTCCCACTGCACAGCCCCTCTTCCCACTGCACAGCCTCCCTTCCCACTGCACAGCCTCCCTTCCCACTGCACAGCCTCCCTTCACACTGGACAGCCTCCCTTCCCACTGCACAGCCTCCCTTCCAACTGCACATCCTCCTTTCCCACTGGACAGCCTCCTTTCCACTGGACAGCCTCCCTTCCCACTGGACAGCCTCCCTTCCCATTGGTCAGCCTCCCTTCCCTCTGGACAGCCTCCCTTCCCACTGGACAGCCTCCCTTCCCACTGCACAGCCTCCCTTCCCACTGCACAGCCTCCCTTCCCACTGGACAGCCTCCCCTCCCACTGGACAGCCTCCCTTCCCACTGCACAGCCTCCCTTCCCACTGCACAGCCTTCCCACTGCACAGCCTCCCTTCACACTGGACAGCCTCCCTTCACACTGGACAGCCTCCCTTCCACTGGACAGCCTCCCTTCCCACTGGACAGCCTCCCTTCCCACTGGACAGCCTCCCTTCCCACTGGACAGCCTCCCTTCCCACTGGACAGCCTCCCTTCCCACTGGACAGTCTCTCTTCCCACTGCACAGCCTCCCTTCCCACTGGACAGCCTCCCTTCCCACTGCACAGCCTCCCTTCCAACTGCACAGCCTCCCTCCCCACTGGACAGCCTCCCTTCCCACTGCACAGCCTTCCTTCCCACTGCACAGCCTCCCTTCCCACTGCACAGCCTCCCTTCCCACTGGACAGCCTTCCCACTGGACAGCCTTCCCACTGGACAGCCTTCCCAATGGACAGCCTCCCTTCCCACTGGACAGCCTTCCCACTGGACAGCCTCCCTTCCCAATGGACAGCCTCCCCTCCCACTGGACAGCCTCCCTTCCCACTGGACAGCCTCCCTTCCCAATGGACAGCCTCCCTTCCCACTGGACAGCCTCCCTTCCCAATGGACAGCCTCCCTTCCCACTGGACAGCCTTCCTGCATCTGCTCCCCTTTCCACGTGCCCAGACAGACGTCCTAGTGTTGTCTCCCTGGACGCTGACACCGCAGCTAAGTTTATTGGTTTTGAGGCCACCACAGTTGGTGTGGCCAGAGCAGAGTCTGGCATTGGAATGGTGTTTGGCAGCTTGATTATTGGTGATGCCAGGAACCTGTCTTTCATGGAGCAGCTCTTCTCCTGTGCCATTTTGGGTCTTGCCCCTGTCTGAGGCCACAGGGCTCTTGTCTTTAGTGATCCCCTTCCTCATCCTCTTCCCATGTGAGGCTCTGTGGGGTCACCCACCTGACTACATGCCAGTCCCAGTGCCGTGTGTGCTCAGCTTTACAGTTGGGTGGGGGAAGAAAAGAGATCCTTAAATCTTTAAAACTCTAGGCACTGGAGCTGAAGCAATGGCTCAGTGTTTAGAGCACAGAGCACCCGGGTGCAGTTCCCACCACCACATGGCTGCTCACAACTGTCTGTAACTCCAGCTGCAAGGGATCCGATGCCCTCTTCAGGCATCCTAGGGCATCAGACACAAATGATGCACAGAAATACATGCAGACAACACACCATTACACTTAAAAATGGAATAAATTTTACAATGTGAAACTGTGATGGGAGATGAACTAGGAACCTGGGAAGGCGGCTCGGTCGGTGGTAAGCTTGCTGTGTTGGCGTAAGTTCTATTCCCAGAACCCATCTAAAAGTCGGAGCGTGGTCTGGCAAGATGGCCCACCATGCGAAAGTGCTTATTGCCGAGCCTGGTGACTGAGTTTGATCGCTGAGCCCAAATGGCACAAGGGAAGAGTCAGTTACCGCCAACAAGTGGTCCTCTAATCTGGACATGTGCACCCACACATACAGAAAAGGAAATAAAAAACGATAGGAGCCATGTGTGGTTGCGTGCACCTTGTTATCCCAGCAGTGACTAGGGAACTGAAGAGAAGACGCCCCTCAGAGCTTCAAAGTCTATGAGCAGCTAGCTTTAAGTTCAGTGAGAGACCAGTCTCAGTCAGAAAGTTGGAAAACAGTAGAAAAGGATACCGGACATTGATCTCTGGCCTCTGTGCACAGGAGCGTGCGTGCGCGCGCACACACACACACACATACACACACACACACACACACACACACACACACACACACACGGAGGAGCTGGAGGTGTAGGCAGACTGCTTCCCTAGCATACATGAAGCCAAAGCCCCAGTTAATAATCCCCAGGGCCTCATTAAATGGGGTGCAATGGTACACCAATATGATCCCAACATTCGGGAGGTGGAGGCAGAAAGATCAGAAGTCCAGATTCATCTCTGGCTGGATACAGAATTTGAAGCCATCTCAGACTACATAAAACCATGTCTTTAAAAAAAAGGGGGGGGGGCTGGAGAGATGGCTCAGAGGTTAAGAGCACCGACTGCTCTTCCAGAGGTCCTGAGTTCAATTCCCAGCACCCACATGGTGGTTCACAACCATCTGCAATGAGATCTGGCTTCCTCTTCTGTGTACATAATAAATAAATAAATAAATAAATAAATAAATAAATAAATAAATAAATAAATAAATAAATCTTAAAAAAAAAAAAAAAGATCTGGAGAAAAAAAAAAAAAAGGAAGCCGGCGATGGCACACACCTTTAACCCCAGCACTCGGGAGGCAGAGGCAGGTGGGTCTCTGTGAGTTCGAGGCCAGCCTGGTCTACAGAGCAAGTTCCAGGACAGGCTCCAAAGCTACACAGAGAAACCCTGTCTCGATAAAACAAAAATAAAATAAATGTAAAAGAGACCTGGGACTGTAGCTCACAGGTATAGCCACTGTCCAGCTGTGCGAGGCCCAACTCCGCCTATGTGCACATGCGCGCACACACACACACACACACACACACACACACACACACACACACACGGACAGAAAAAAATGGCTGTCAAGGGTCTTGGAAGCCAGCTAGGAGACCAGAGAGAACCAGGACTCAAGGGTTTGGTGTGGGCAAGCTGAGTTCTGCTCTCTGCCCCCCCCCCCAGCAGGCCCTGGAGCACCTGGAGCACCAGCTGAGGGAGAAGATGAACCAGCTGAACGCCTTGCGACACCAGGTGACACTGAGGCAGAAGCAGCTGGAGGAGCTGAGGCTGCAGCACAGTCTGCGCCAGCTGGAGATGGCGGAGGCACAGGACAGCAACACAGAGGCGGCCAAGGTGGGGCCTGCTGGGGGCTGCGGGGGGAGGGTTCTGGGGGGGGCGCATGCGCGCCCTGCGGGAGGGACCCCGGCCCAGCCTGCTCTCCCCCTAGACCATGCGCAATCTGGAGAACCGGCTGGAGAAGGCCCGGATGAAGGCAGAGGAAGCAGAGCACATTACCAACGTGTACCTGCAGCTCAAGTCTTACCTCCAGGTAGGGATGCTTGGGAGACAGAGGTAGGTGAGGAGGGCGCTGGCCAGGGGCAGCAGTCACGCGCTTTCCCTCTCTCCATGTGCCAGGAGGAGAGTCTCAACCTGGAGAACCGGCTGGACTCCATGGAGGCCGAGGTGGTGAAGACCAAGAATGAGGTGGTAGAGCTGAAGGTGGTGAATCAGGAGGCCCTGAACGCTCGGGACCTCGCCAAGGTGCCAGTCTGCCTGCCCAGGGTGGAGTAGGGGCGGGGTGGGGTCCTACAGGGCCGCCACTGCGATAGGACTCTTCCTGGGGAGGCGGTACTAACCAGCCAGGTGCATTGATGCACGCCTTAAATACCAGTGCTCGGAGGCAGAGGCAGGCAGATCTCTGTGAGTTCAAGGCCAGCCTGGGCTACATAGAGAGTTCCAGGACAGCCAGGGCTACACAGTTAAACAACGACAGAACATCCACCAAAGTCCAACTTGGAGAAAAATGAGTTTATTGGGCTTCCTTACAGAGCATGGGTGAGGGATTACTGATGTGAAAGCTGTGTCCGTCTCCAGAGTTCCACTCATAAGTCTCCTCACCCAGCCAGTGTAACCTGGGGAGAGGACTTGTGAATCTCTTTCTTGAGCCTTGTAAGTTTCATGCACTTCCTGAGTCTTGAGCCTCCCTCTTCCTCTAGGAGGGCGTGTTTCAATTCAAAGAAAGCAGCCCCGGAACACCAAAGGCTCAGGGAATTCTAGTCAGAACTGAGTGGTCTTTAAGTCTTTCCCAGCGTCGGTACTGCTGCTGTGTCTCCCGGGGTCCGCTGCTCCACTTCTATCCTGGATCGATGCCTGATGGCCCTGCCCTCCCTCTAGAACCAGCTGCAGTATCTGGAGGAGACTGCGATCCGAGACCGCAAGAAGCGCGAACACTACATAACCGACTGCAAGAAGCGGGTGGAAGAGAAGAAGCTTCAGACTGAGCGCATGGAGCGCAAGGTGTGCACACCCGAAGGTGCAGGGCTTCGCCAGCTCAAACCCGACGGGTCTCAAGCCTCCTCGGCTCGGCACCCACATCCTGACCTAGAGCCTTCCCTGCGCCTCACATTCGTCCAAGCCCCGCCCCCTCCTGATGCAGTCGGTTCCTCGCACCATCTCACCTCTCACCCTCCTTTCCTGGGAGGGGTCATGGCCTGCAGTCTTATCCTGGTTGTCTGATTCATCCTTCCCCATTCAATTTAGACCCCTGTGTTCGAAATCTGACTTGGGCTCCAGCCCTCCCCTTCCTGGAGGTCCCTCCTTCTATGGCCCCGCCTCCTTGCCCTGGTACAGAGACCACCTCTTTGACTTCTACGGGGACAACCGTACCTAGTCCCAAGACTTTGTCCTGCCCCCCACAATTCAAGCTAAACCGGATCGTCTCCTGACCTCTGCCCTAAGCCCTTATCCGGAGCTGACTTTGATGGTGGCCTTGACTGTCCCCCACCCTCAAGCAGACGCAGCGAGAACACATACTGCTGCAGTCGGAAGACACAATCCAGGACTACCAGCGCCACAAGGAGGAGGAGCTGAAGCAGCGCTGGGGCATGTACCAGATGGAAGTGATGTTTGGCAAGATCAAGGATGCCACCGGAGTGGCTGAATCACACGTGAGTGGCTCGGGCCAGCACAGGAGCCAGAGAAGGTTCCTCTTCCCTTACAGGCGTCCTCTCCTGCCCGCTCCACCTCCGGCACAGCTGTCCACACCACCAGCCCTCACTTCCTTCCCTTCTGCTGACTTCTTTGGTATGTCAGTTCTGGGAGTTTTATCTGCCAGGTTCTGTTTCTCAGATCATCACTGTGTGGAGTGATCTAGGATTCGGTAGACCGCCCACTATCGCCCCAACCGTGGAATCGGGGCCCTGCTCTGTGTGTCCTTTGTTAGGAGCCATGCTGTCTTCCAAGACCCTGTGTGTCTCCCTCCCGGTGCCTGATCCTGCTTTAGAACACTGACCGCGGCTGCGAGACACACACACACACACACGTCAGTTTCTCCAGTTTGGGTTCTCTGCACCCCGCCACTCCTCAGAAGGGGTTAATCCCCAGGCTATCCTGGCTCTGACCTGTGAGGTCCGCTGCAGACCCATTCACCAGTTCGAGCCCCCCCCCTCCCCCGCAGAAGTGGATCCCAGGCTGGTGAGGTGGCTCCCTGTGTAAAGATGATCGCTCCCAAGCCTGACAACTTGGGCCCCGTGGAGTGGACAGTGACAGCAGACTCTTCCCAGTCTGACATCCACATGAGTGCTGCAGCACATGCGCACACCAGCAGCCAGGAGGGCTGGTCGCACCCCAGAAGCACAGGGTCTTTGTGCTTTGGGGCCAGATACCCGGTCAGAACTTGCTGGCACAGTGGTTTTGAAAGCGGTTGTCTTCACCACTCTGCTGCCTCCCGCATGCCGATTTTAGCTGACTCAAATGTAGGCAGGAAAGGACGTGGGGAAAAGGACAGCCTTGAAACGGCCAGGAGACTGACCCGCACGATCCTCACACACGGCCGTGTGACACCGGCAGAGTCAGACTGCCCTGAGTCTCCCTTGACCCAGGCTCTGACCAGGGATGGGTGGCCCGCAGGCGGTGGTGCGCAGGTTCCTGGCACAGGACGAGACCTTCACGCAGTTGGAGAATCTCAAGAGGGACAACGAGCAGACGTTGGTGAAGTTGAAGGAGGAGAAGGAGCGGCTCCAGAGCGAGCTGGAGAACCTCAAGTACTCAGGGGACGCCACACTGGTTAGGTGAGGCCTCAGTGGCTGAGGGAGGCCCCGGGGGACGCTGGAGTCAGCCGCCTGTAGCTACTGACCCTCCCGGCTCCCGGCAGCCAGCAGAAGCATCGCGACCAGATGCAGGAGACACTCAAGACGGAGGAGCAGCGGCGCAACAACACCCAGGAGCAACTGGATCGCACCTTGCGAACCCTCGAGTTGGCCAAGGACTGCTTGGAGCATCTGACCAACAAACTGAGCCACGTGACAATGGTAGGCCCCGCCCTGGTACAGATCTCCCCCTAGTGATGCCCCGCCCCTAATGGCCACCATCCCTAGGAGGTTCCACCGCAGAAAGCCCCACCCCGTCCTGGTGAGCCCTGCCCTCGCCCTCCCGGAGCTTCGGAGCGTTGGAGTAAAGGTGCCACACGAGTCATAGGATCCCAGCCCTGTCTCCTTCCCAGAACGCGAGGCCCCGTTTAAGGAAGAAAGTTCCACGCCACGCAGCACTGTCCGAGTCCCTCATTCCTTGGGAAGTCCTCTTTCGCTCAGCCTCAAACTGACTCCATGAGCAAAACCAACCGTCCCCAACAACCCAAAACTTGAGCAGCCCTCCAGGGGTGGTGCAGCCCCTGGCGAAGAAAGTCCCACCCTGTCTGCAAGAGCGCAATTTCTTTAGAAAGCCACCCTCTCAATGGCCTAGTTCGTGTCCTTTGTATAGCTCAAGTCCAAAGGCTCCGCCTTCAAGGCAAGGCTTTAATTTTAGAGGACCCGCCTGTGGGTGGACTCTGTCTCAAAGCTCTCCCCTCCCTGGGAAAAGCCCCAGTCGTGGGTGAAGCCTGTCCCTTCCCAGGGACCCCGCATCTCTCCTCACTTGGCCGGTCCCCACTGCAGGATGATAGCCTTTTGGCAGGAAAGAAGTTAGACCCGGATGCAGAGGACTACGTGTCCAATCTGCTGGTCGTTTTCGAGGAAAAGCTGCTGAAACTGCAGGGGCAGCTAGAGACCCACGACGTGCCAGAGATGCTGCGCCACATCGCAGAACGCGAGGTGCGCCCACGTCTGCCGGCAGGGATCCAGGCTGGGGGAGGGAGGGACACCAGAGGGCAGGCTGAACGACAAGTGGGGACTGCGGGGTGAGCTTCATATCAGAGAGGGGGGGGGACCGGGGGGACCCAGATGGCAGGCCTGGAGAGCCTGGGGTGATTCTGGAGAGGCCTGTGGGCAGCAGGCTTGCGTGACAGTGTAAGCCTGCTGGGAAAGCGTATGCAGCAGAGTGGACAGTGGTCTCCTAGAACTGGGGCACTGTCTTGCGGTGAGCGGGAGAAGGAGGAAGAGCGCTTCACTGCAGTCCGCACACCTCTCTCCGGCCTCTTGTAGTTCCTGAGCACGTTGGAAGGAAGACTGCCCCTCTACAACACCCGCATTGTCCTGCCCGTCTCCACCCCCAAGGACAAGTTCTTCGGTCAGTGCGCGCCAAAGGGGGATGGACGGGAGGGCACGAGGTGGCCCTAGGTCAAGGCCAAGGAGGAGGTGCATGGTGTGGTCAAGTCTGGGAAGGGGACCCGAAGCGCTCTCTTACGCTCCCCGCCCGTCCTGCCTCTGTGCAGACGAAGAGGAGAGTGAGGACGACGACCGTGACGTGGTGACCCGCACTGCCTTCAAGCTCCGTTCCCAGAAGTTAATCGAAGCCCGCAGCAAGAAGCGCAGTAGGTCGCGCAGGTCCTAGACTCGCAGTCACGTCCCATCGGACGCCTCCAGGGAGCCCTCCGACCCTCTGGGCCCACTTACCGGTGTGGGGGAGCCCGTGAGGCTCCTTCAGGGGCTGAAGGAGGCTGGAGCAGAGGGCACCGCTGGCCAGCGGCGCCCGGAGGAGAGGAAGGGCCGAGCCCTACGTTCCCACAGTAAATCTCTCAAGTCGGGTTAGAGCCCGCCTCAGAATCGCGCAATAAAGGTCACCGACCAACCCCCTGGGCATTCACCTCTTCTTGACCCCGCACCGCCCCCAAATGGCTGACCCCACACAACGCAGGGCCGCAGACACTCGGCAGCTTCCAGCCTGACATGATATGGCTCTCATCACCTCTGATACAAATTCAGCGCGCCCTCCTCCCCTCCAGACGTAGGGGGCACCCCCACACCTGGGACCGACCCACCCCAACTGAGCGCAGAGACCTTCCCGCCCGGGGACACAGACCCGTGGTCGCCCCCCACCTACACCCGTATCTGGAGTCAGGGAGACTTATGGTCCGGGTGACAGATTGACACACCTCTGGGGAGGACCCGGACTTGTGGGTTGGCCCGGGTGCCGGGGTCCGGCTGGGGACCTCTGGAGCCGTGCGACCGCCCGCCTTGCCCAGCCCCGCCCCGCGACTGGCGGCGCGGCCGCCCCGCCCCGCCCCGCTGCCCGCTCCCGCTGGCCCTTCCGCCTCTCGCAGCGGCGCCAGGGAGCAGGACGGGCATCGGGCATCGGGGCCATGGAGAGGACAGCGGGCAAAGAGCTCGCCCTGGTAAGAGGGAGCTGGGGAACCCTCGGACCCCACGCCCCGGGTCTACCCCCAGATTCAGAAACTCCAGGTATCCAGCCCTCGTCTTCTAATCTTCTTCCCGCAAAATGGATGTGCCCCGGAGTTCCACTTGGGGGTTCAGAGTTCCTGACCCGCGAAGCGGCTGGTCTGTGGGGTGGGGACCGGGGACTGAGCGCATCTCGGGAGGAAGCAACAGATCCTTTGCGGCATTGGACTATGGAGTGTCCCCAAACGCTACTTCATCCCCTCAAGACCTGGGAGGGGGGTATCCGTGGCGCAGAGGGACCCACCTGGGCTCCCACCCCGAGTCTCGCGGACTCTGCTCGGGAAAGTGGGCCAAACAGAAAGGCGGGGGGCAGAGGCGGGGGCCCTGCCCTGAGCCCGCCTCCCATCCAGGCGCCGCTGCAGGACTGGGGCGAGGAGACCGAGGACGGCGCCGTGTACAGCGTCTCCCTGCGGCGGCAGCGCAGCCGGCGCTCGACCCCGGAGGGGGCTGGAGGCGAGCAGGTGAGGAAGGGGCTGGAGGTGAGGAAGGGGCTGGAGGCGAGGAAGGGGCTGGAGGCGAGGAAGGGGCTGGAGGTGAGGAAGGAGCTGGAGATGAGGAAGGGGCTGGAGGTGAGGAAGGGGCTGGAGGTGAGGAAGGGGCTGGAGGTGAGGAAGGGGCTGGAGGTGAGCAGGTGAGGGCGGCCTCGGCTCAGCGGCCTGGGCGTGCGGAGGAGAGGGAAAAGCTGGAGAGCCGAGGGTGAGCCTCCCAAGAGCAGCGGGGCCAGGAGGAAGGGCGGAGCTCAGAGGCCACCAGGTGAGTGGAAAAGGCCCGGGGGCTGCCAGGTGACTGGGTGTACATCCAGGAAATGGGGTGGGGCCAAGCGATCGCGCGTCCCCAAGAGGTGAAACTGACCGGCAGGGTGCAGGAAATCTGAAAGGAGGAGCGGCCAGGTGGGGGTAGGTGGGACCGAGGCTTGGCCAGTGGAGCGAGACTGCAAGGCTGACGGAAGCCTGGGGTGGCCGGTTGAGGAGGGAACAGGAGGGCAGAGCTTAGAGCAATGGGGTGGCCTGCAGGGTTGATGTGGGCATTTGATGATTGGACATCTGTTTAGGGAGTCTCGATTGTTCAAAAATGAACACGGTCAGAAGCAAAAAAGAGGTGCCAGAGACGGGTGTGGTGGGAAACAAGGGGCTTGGGACGCCCCTCGGGTTATTTCATCCACCGTCCCACCTCTCCCCATCCCCCCCCCCCGCAGGCTCCCAACCCGGCTGCCGACTGCTTCCTCCAGTACCGCACCAGCAAGGTGCGGGCGCTGAGGGCCGCCCGACTGGAGCGGCTGGTGCATGAGTTGGTGTCCGGAGACCGTGAGCAGGATCCTGGCTTCGTGCCCGCCTTCCTGGCCACCCACCGGGCCTTTGTGCCCACAGCCCGCGTTCTGGGCTTTCTGCTACCCCCGCCCCCGACACCACCACCTCCTGGGTCAGTCATTCTCAGGAGAACCCCTCTGCCCCCATCCCTCAGATTTAGAACCCCAGAGCACAGGTCTTAAAGCTCTGTAGCTCCATTCCCATCTGATAGAGGCTTTCTTCCCAGGGTAGACAGCAAGATGGCAGAGGGGCAGGATCTGAGCTTCAGCAAGAACCTGAGGTTGGTTTCCACCCCCCATCCATCCGCGACCCAAGGGAGAGTGGGGGAAGGGACCTCAAGGTCAGGCCTGACCGCTGCAAGGTTGGGAAGGACTAGATCTTGGACTTAGCTTTGAGTCACACACCCTTCTCTGTGCAGGGCTGTGATTTCGGTACTCGGTTCTTGGCTGCGAGACCATCCTCAGGACTTCCGGGATC
The DNA here is from genome assembly GCF_049852395.1 of Peromyscus maniculatus bairdii. Taxonomy (NCBI): domain Eukaryota; kingdom Metazoa; phylum Chordata; class Mammalia; order Rodentia; family Cricetidae; genus Peromyscus; species Peromyscus maniculatus. The sequence goes on along the minus strand of NC_134858.1, from coordinate 17,932,052 downwards.
CCCCTGCCCATCAGAACCTGGGCAATGTCCGAATCTTTCTGGACTGGGCCGCCCCAGGAGGGGCAGAAGCTAGAGAAGCAGAGAAACTTCTACAAGATTTCTTGGAGGAGGCTAAGGGAGAGCAGGCAGGGGAGGATCAGCGACTGGCTTGGGCAGGTAAGGGACATTCAGTGCTGGTGAGATCCCCAGACTGTGCCACCCCTCTCAAAAGGACAGACCCTGAACACGTTTTATTTTAGTGCTTGGAAATGAACTCAGACGTTTCTGCATACTAGGCGAACACTACCACTGAGCCACACCCCCAGCCCTCGGAAAAGCTGCCTTTCCTTTTTCCTTCCTTAACGTGTGTGTGCGTGCATGCGTGTGTGTGCGTGTGTGTGTGTGTGTGTGTGTTCATGTGTCAGAGGACAGTGCTAGCTGCTTCCCTGTGTTGCTGTCCACCTTGTTTTGAAGCAGGGTCTCTTACTTACTGAACCTGGAGCTCACCCATTTGGCTGCTGGCTGGCCCTTGCCCTTGTTCCTCCTGTCTCTGCTTCCCCAGGGCTGGGCTTGCACTACTGTGCCTGGCAGTTTGTGGGTGCTGGAGGTCTGACCTCAGCTCCTCACACTTGCATGGCAAACATGTTACCCCAGAACCATTCCTCAGCCAGTCCCATAGGCAAGACTTCTAAACTAAACGAGTCTTATTTTCTCCACCTGATTACAAGTCCTTATCAACACTATTAGCACTTGCCTAGTGTCCCCCTGCACCCCAAGATCCTCTGTTCTCTGGCTTGGGATGTCACTTAGTGGCTAAGTGCTTGCCCAGCCAAGAGCAGCAACCTGGGTTCAAATCCCAGGCCTGCCATTTGCTGATTGTGTGACCTTGGTTAGGTCTCTTCTCCTCTCTGAGACTCGATTTCCTTACATGCAAAATGGGAATGATAACTGTGATTGCTCCATTTTCCATTAGCACCTGTTGAGACACTAGCTCTGGCCACATAATGGTGGACTAGGGTTCTCACCCTCCTGGGAAGGACATCCAACACACAGAAAATCAGTAAGCAGTAATGGTTGGCCATGTGTCTTTGTATTTTGTCTGATTTGTGTTTGTTGTTATTGTGTGTGTGTGTGACACATGTATCTGGATTCCTGCATGCCACAGAGTACATCACTCCTTTGGAGTTATTCTCTCTTTCTACCATTATATGGGTTCTGTTGTTTTTAATGGCTGGGCCATCTGACCAGACATATTATTATTGTGTGTTGTTTTTAATTTTCGACAGGATCTCGGGTAGCCCAGGCTAGCCTCAATATGTAGCCAAGGATAACCTTTAACTCCTGATCTTCCTGCCCCAACTCCCCAGTTCTGGGATTACAAGTATGTGCCACTATCCCTGGTATTATTTTTGTTACTATTGTAGTCTTTTTGTTTTATTTTTTAACTAATTTGTTTGTTTATAGCTTTATGTGTTTGAGTGCTTTTTCTGCATTAAATGCACCATGTGCATGCAGTGCCAGCCAGTGTGAGTCAGAAGAGGACATCTGATCCCCATGCAACTGAAGCAATTTTCCCACTGCATCTGAGTTTTTCGATATCTGCCGGGTGCAGTGGAGTGTATGCCCAAACATCATATAGACACCTTATTATGAGTACCTAGGTACCAGCAAACACTACAGACAAATTTGTGAGCTAGCCTGGAAGCTAGCCTGTGCTATACAGTGAGCTCCAGGCCACCCGGGGGTACGTGGTGAGACCCTGTCTGAAAACAAAGTTGAGGATAGAGAGGAAAATTACAAATCTCACTCAGGTGAAATGTCACTTGTTGAAATGTCACTTCTGGGGCTGTGAGAGGCCTCAGCAGACAAAGGGGCCCTCAGACAGTCCTGGCAGCCTGAGTTTGCTCTCTGAGACTCACGTAAGAAAGGAGAGAACAGGCTGGAGAGAACTGCACACACACAGTAGATGGGCGAGTTTTATTTACTTACGTGTTCATTTATTTATTTGCAGTTTATTTATTTATTGGTGGTGGGGCACACCATGGCCCACATGTGCCAATCAGCCTTCTCAATGAACCTAAATGAAATTTTGAGCTTTGTTGTTTGGGTTTTTTGAGAGAGTGTCTCCTGTGTAGCCCAGGCTGGCCTGGAACTTGATATGTAGCCCAAGCTGGTCTTGAATTCATAGAGAGTGTCCTGCCTCTCCTCCTGAATGCTGGGATGAAAGGCGCCAAATCTGACAGGAAGAAATATCACTTCTCTTCTGAGTGACTCTCCTGCCTTACGCCGCTGAGGCTGCCTTATTTTTCTGCATGACACTTGTGACTGATGCCTGGGCTTCCTGCATCCTGTGAGTGCAGGAGCAAAGGTTCCTGTTGGCTTTGTCCCCACACGCAGGGACAACTCGGATTAGCTAACTGAATAATTGCGCTCTGCTTATACGGAATCATCTCCTGTTGATCTCCTGCGATCTGATTCTGTGTCCCTAATCCTCATCCTTTAATCCCTCAAGCCCTGAGCTGACAGGCCACTCTCTGCTGCTCTACGGAGTAGCAGCTACTTGGCGATGCCTACTGACAACATGTTCTCTCCACTTAACTGACGACCAAGAAGTTTCCTTTCCACTTTCAAGTTTTATATCTTTTATGGCATTTCTCTTTTTTGTTCCGTGATGGAGTGGTGTGGGGTGGGAGAGGTTCTCGCCCTCTGCCTTGTGGGTCTTTCACCAGGTGAGTGACCTCTCCAGTCCCTGATAAGAACTTTTCTTTGTTTGTGTGTGGCTAGGGATTGACCTAACCTGCGTTCTGCCATTCAGCCAAGCAAGAATTTGGGGTTGGGGCTTGGCTTTCTGGGGTTTGTCTTTTGTTTTATTGAGGTAGGGTATAGCTGTGCATGTCTGAAGCCACTACAGAGTTTCCGCTGACCTCAGATTCCCAGTCTTGCTCCCCTGGGGTAACAGGTCTTCACCACCACATTTAGATAGAATTAGAGGCTGCGGTTTTTTTTTTTTTTAAGGTTTATTTTAAATTATCTGTATATGGGGGATGACACACACAAGTGTAGGTGCCTGTGGAGGCCAGAAACTTTGGATCCCTTGGAGCTGAAGTTGTAAGCAGTTGTGAGCTGTTTGTCATGGGTGTTTGGAACTAAATTCCAGTCTTCTGGAGTAATAGCATATGTTCTTAACATCCGAGCCATCTCTCCAGCCCTCTATTTTTTTATTTTATTTTAACATTTATTCATTTATTTTCATGTATGAAGCACATCATGTCAGTGTGTGTGTGTGTGTGTGTGTGTGTGTGTGTGTGTGTGTGTGTGTGTTGGGGTGGTTTCTTTGTTTTGTTTTGAGACAATGTCTTACCATATAGCCCTGGGTGTCCTTGAACTCACAAGATCTCCACTTGCCTTTGCTCCCAAGTGCTAGGATCAAAGGCTGGCGCAGCAGGCCTGGTCAAATTGAGACTTCTTTTTTCTTCCCTCCACATTCTTACACCTTCTCTCTCCCTCTCTCTGTGTGTGTGTCTGTCTTTCTCTCTCTGTCTCTGTCTCTTATTTTATGTGTGTATGTATCTGGGTGTTTTGCCTGCACTTACGTTAGTGCATCCCACATGTGTATGATGGCCGCAGAGGCACCCTGTAGATTCAGTAGGTCCCCTGAGACTGGAGGTACAGACAGTTTTAGCTACCATGTGGGCGCTGGGAATCCAACCCCTGTCTTTTGGAAGAGCAGGAAGTGCTCTCAACTGCGGAGCCATCCTTTCAGCCCCAAAGTGAGTTTTAAACACTGTATCTACTCCCCAGGCCCGCCCAGGGCTGCCCAGTCCCCCAGATCAGAGTTTGCCGAGGACTTCGAGGAAGAGGAGGGCCCCTGTTCAGAAGGCCCCGAGCTTCTGGACTTCAGCGTGGATGAGGTGGCGGAGCAGCTGACCCTCATGGACGTGGTGGGGACCCCGGCCAGCGGCAGGGTGGTGGGGCAGGGGGAGGCCTGCAGGATGAGCTCGCATCTCACCCTCCTCTCCTCTACGCAGGATCTCTTCCTGCGCGTGCGGACCTGCGAGTGCCTGGGTTCCATGTGGTCCCAGCGCGACCGGCCGGGAGCTGCAGGCATTTCCCCGACAGTGCGCGCCACCGTGGCCCAGTTCAACGCGGTTACGGGCTGCGTGCTGGGCTCCGTGCTCGCAGCGCCCGGCCTGGCGGCCTCGCAGAGGGCACAGCGCATCGAAAAGTGGATCCGCATCGCCCAGGTGTGCCCTGGGGATGGGGCTCGGGCGGGGTCCAGCAGCCGGCCTAGGGTGAGACCAGGAGAGTAGCCTGGAATTGCGGGGAAACCAGCTTGGTGAGGTTCAGGATTGGAGCCTGGAAGTGCATGTAATGAAAGAATAGCGTTGCGGTGGGGGATGGGAAAAGAGGAAAAAGCAGATCAGGAGTCTGGGGGCGTGGGGGCGTGGGGGAGGGGAAAAGGTGATCCTGGAGGACTTGGCGAAGGGAGGCTGTGGGCACGTGTAGGAGAACTCTGAAGCTAGAGAGAAGGATGGAAGAGCCAGCTCAGCCAGGAGGGGTTGAGAGCTGAGGGAGGGGACAAGAGATTCCTTGGAGAAAGGGGAGCTTAGTCACTCTCTGGAGTCTGACCTGGTATCAGAAAACCCACCCTCAAGCCGGTGTACTGGCACATGCCTGTAATCCCAGCACGAGGGAGGTGGAGGCAGAAAGATCAGCCTCAGCTCTGTAAGCAGTCCTTGTCTTTACAAATGAAACGAAAACACCGAGACACGGTTATCAGCGGAGCTGTGCCTGCGAGACAGACAGACGGCACTCCCTGACCCAGCCACCCCCTGACCCAGCCACCCCCTGACCCAGCCACCCCATGACCCAGCCAGCCCCTGACCCAGCCACCCCCTGACCCAGCCACCCCCTCACTCCCAGCGCTGCAGGGAACTTCGCAATTTCTCTTCTTTGCGAGCTATCCTGTCTGCCCTGCAGTCTAACCCCATCTACAGGCTCAAGCGCAGCTGGGGGGCCGTGAGCCGGTGAGTTCCGCGCCCTCCGCGCCCTCCGCGCCCTCCCTCCGCGCCCTCCCTCCGCGCCCCCCGCGCCCCCCCCCGCGCCCCCCGCGCCCTCCCTCCGTGCTCCCCGCTCCCGCCCTCCGCGCCCTCCGCGCCCTCCGCTGTAAAGCCCATCCCAACTCTGATTGTGTCCTCTGCTGACCCTGGTCACGCCTCTCTCGCCCCCACAGGGAACCACTGTCCACTTTCAGGAAGTTGTCGCAGATTTTTTCCGATGAGAATAATCATCTCAGCTGCCGAGCAATTCTTTCCCAGGTATTGGGTACCCCAAATTCAAGAAAGTATGGTGGTTCATGCTTATAACCCAAAACTTGGAAGGCTGAGGCAGGAGAAACACTGGTGAGTTAGAGGCCAGCCTGATCTACACAGCAAGTTACAGGCTAGCCAGGGCTACATAACAAGACCAGCCTGACCTGTGTGAGAGTCTGTCTCAAAATATCCAAAAATTGTGGAGCTGGCTCAGCCTTTCTGCACAGGGGGAGCCTCTGAGCTCAGAAGCCTCTGAGCAGCCACATAAATGCCTAATGGAGAGCGCTGTAATCCCAGCATGAGGGAGGCAGAGACAGGCGGACGGGGGCATTGGATAGGCAATCTAGCCAAAAGTATCAAGTTCCAGGTTAAGAAAGAGACCCTAGCCGGACAGTGGTGGTGCACGCCTTTAATCCTAGGGAGGCAGAGGCACGTGAATCTCTGTAAGTTCGAGGCCAGCCTGGGCTACAGAGTGAGTTCCAGGAAAGGCTCCAAAGCCACACAGAGAAACTCTGTCTCAAAAAACCAGAGAGAGAGAGAGAGAGAGAGAGAGAGAGAGAGAGAGAGAGAGAGAGAGAGAGAGAGACCTTGTCTCAAAAAATACAGAGATCAATATAGGAAATACTTGATATGTGTATGTTTGCCTCTGTGTATATGTGTGTACTGTGTACATGCATGGTACCTACAGAGATCAAAAGAGCGCATTAGATCCCCTAGAACTGGAGCTATAAATGGTCGTGAATGTAGATGCTGGAAATCAAACCCAGTCGTTTTTGAGAACAAGTGCTCATAACCACTGAGCCATCTCTCCAGTCCCAGGATAATTGGTGTTGACCTCTGGCCTAACACACACACACACATACACACACACACACACACACACACACACACACAAACATATTTACACACACACAGAAACCCCCAAAAGGGGCTAGGAACCTGGCTTAGTCACATGCATGAAGCCCATGTAAGTCAGGCATGGTGGGGTAGCCTTTCATCCCAGCACTTGAGAGGTGGAGGACAGGTTGTTCAAGGACATCTTTGGCTACAAAGTGAGTTCAAGGTTATCCTGAACTCCAAGAGACCTTGTCTCAAAGCAAAACAAAAAGGAAACAAAATTTACAAAAAAACAAAAACAAAAACAAAAACAAAAAACCAGGGCCTGGATGCGCACACTTTAATCCCGGCACTTGGGAGACAGAGGCAGATGGATCTGTGAGTTCAAGGCCAGCCTGGTCTACATTGCACGTTCCAGGACAGTGAGGGTTAAGGGGACTTGGAGTCCATCCCAGGGAAGCATCATATTCTCGAAACATCCTTTCCTTCAGTGATCTTGTGCAAAGCTGGCCCAACACTTCCTTTTCCGGCTTGCTTTCTCTTTCACTCATATCATCAGCCTTGTTTATTCATTCAGCAAAATGCAAGAAGGTCAGAGGAAAGGGTCACTTAAGGCCAGAGTCATAGCCAAGGGGGGCAGGGAAGGAGCCGTGTTCTAGGAATTTACCTTGATAAGCAGGATTTTCAAATGTGAGCCAGTACGTCTGACTTATTGCAGCAGGAGTGTAAGGTTCTGGTTAGAATCGGGTACTTGTCCTCAGTGTGAATTCTGTGTAGATGAGCATGAAGCCTGATTCCTGGGTCTGGAACATTCTATACCCATGCCCACCCACCTCCTGCAGGTCTCTTCCCAATCTCTCCACCTTCAGGAGGCCCCTTCCCGGTCATCTCCACACTCCCCTCCCCTTACCCACCTAACGGCTCTTGTTCCTGCCTTCTCCGTTACGGGTTATCTTGGCTGTCCCATCTTTCCTTCACAAATGGTCAGACATTTTGATCATTGGTCACCCCCGGCTAGTCATCACACAACACAGCACGTGACAGCACAGGAGATGTTCAGTAGATGCCATGGGGCTGGAGCTGGGTTGGGTTGGTTGCAGCTTACATCGCATGATGACACCCTGAGTTCCACCCCAGCACTCAGGAGGCAGAGGCAGGAAGAGCAGGAGCTCAAAGTCACTCTATGCTGCAAAGAGAATTTGAGGCCAGCCTGGGCTTCATAAGACCCTGTCTAAAAAAAAAAAAAAGAACAAAATGAATGAAAGAAAGAAGAGAAGAGAAAAATACCTTGTTAATGGGTAGCAAGACAGGTGGCTTCAGTCACACCTGAAGGATAGAACTCAGGAATGAGACAGGAGGATCACACAAGTTTGCAAACAGCCTGGGCTACAGTAAAGACCTTATCTCAAAACAAACAAACAGACATCGGGGAACCAGAGAGATGGTCAGTGGTCAAGAGCACTTGCGCTCTTGAGAGGACCTGAGTTTGGTTCCAGTGTTCACTCGTGCAGCTCCACGGGATCCGATGCCCTCTTCTGGCCTCCTGAGGTACTGCACACACACACCTACACATACCCATCCTCATACACACAAACAAACAAAACCAAAAACCTTCCCAGTGAAGATGTATCTCAAAGGAGGAGGCCTCAGGGGACAAAAAGCACACCTACTGTGTGCTAGGCACTGTCCTGACCAACCAAGAACCAGCAAACCTACTGTGTGCCAGGCACTGTCCTGACCCACCAAGAACCAGCAAACCTACTGTGTGCCAGGCATTGTCCTGACCACCAAGAACCAGCAAACCTACTGTGTGCCAGGCATTGTCCTGACCCACCAAGAACCAGCCAGCCCCAGCCTCCGGCTTGTGATTAACAACAACAACAAATTAAATTACACTTACTTCTCTGTATATGTGTGTGGGAGGGCGGGTCCTGGAGTTCCCACGCAGCTTGTCAGACTTGGCGGCAGGTCTCCTTCCCTACGGAGCCATCTCACCAGCCCCCAGCTTGTGGTTTTTGAAATCAACATGGGTACATGTGGGGGCCTCAAAGTGGTCTCTGTGAAGTTTCAAAGTGGGCCTCGGGTTCCTTTAGCTTCTCCCTTCTTCTCAGGAGGAGGCCTCCGAGGGACCCCACGATGATGACTGCCTCCCCGGAAGTCGGCCATCGGTAAGTGATAGGGTTCAGGATGGGGACGGGGATGGCAGGGGGGACTCTTGGAGAGGGGCGTGGAGCCAGTGAGGCCAGGGAGTGACCGGAGCTTTGGGGTTTCAGAAGCTGCCCCCGGGGCCTGTCCCCTACCTTGGCACCTTCCTCACAGACTTGGTGATGCTGGACACAGCCTTACCGGATACGCTGAAGGTTTGACCCCTTACCCTTGACTCCTGACCCCTGCTCTGTTACCCCCACACATCGGCCCTCCAGGTATCCACCTGTGGGCCTGCCTTGAACCCCCCCCACACACACCATGGTGGCTCACACCATCTTGCTCTTGAACTGGCCTTTGACCCTTGACCCTGGATGCTGTAGCTCAGGCCGGCTTTGCCCCCTCAGGGAGATCTCATCAACTTTGAGAAGAGGAGGAAGGTGAGGAGGGGGTGCTTGGGTGGGTGGGATGCCCAAGGGTGGGAGGCGGGCTGGGGCAGGGTCTCAGTAGACACCCCCTCAGGAATGGGAGATCCTGGCGCGAATCCAGCAGCTACAGCATCGTTGCCAGCTCTACAGCCTGAGCCCCCGCCCACCCATCCTGGCTGCCCTCCGAGCCCAGCGCCAGCTCAGTGAGGAACAGAGGTGACCACTCGACCAAGTCCAGATCACACACAGCCCACCCTCCCCTCCCTTCCAGAAGCTTCCCAGACCCCATCCTGTAACCTTTCTTTTCTCCTGTCTGAAGGCCACCACCCACCTCCAAACCAAAATTGAGCCCATCCTATACTCTGATTTCAACCCTTCATGTCCAGCTAGTCACTCAACTTGAATGTCCCACCCATTCCCCCTGTGGACCTCTGATCCCACCATCCTGGCTGATGCCAGCTTTAATGTTCATTTGGCCACCAACTCCAGTAGCCCTATTTTTTCCTTTCACTCTATCCAACCATGACTTTTACTGTTGATCCCCTGAATTACCTGGCCCTGAACTTTGAAGTTGGCCCAGTTCAACTCTGTGGTCTCACCCTGCAGTTTCTGGTTTGTGCTGGTGCCTCACGCGTTCTAAGTCTATGCCCTACCCCCTAAGCCACGCCCCAGCCCCTCCCTGGGGGATTCTAGACAGGGCTCTACCTCTAAGCCACGCCCCAGCCCCCCCTGGGGGATTCTAGACAGGGCTCTACCCCTAAGCCACGCCCCAGCCCCTCCCTGGGGGATTCTAGGCAGGGCTCTACCCCTGAGCCACGCCCCAGCCCCTCCCTGGGGGATTCTAGACAGGGCTCTACCCCTGAGCCACGCCCCAGTCCCTCCCTGGGGGATTCTAGGCAGGGCTCTACCCCTAAGCCACGCCCCAGCCCCCCCCCCCCCCCGGGATTCTAGGCAGGGGCTCTACCCCTGAGCCACGCCCCAGCCCCTCCCTGGGGGATTCTAGGCAGGGCTCTACCCCTGAGCCACGCCCCAGTCCCTCCCTGGGGGATTCTAGGCAGGGCTCTACCCCTAAGCCACGCCCCAGCCCCCCCCCCCCCCCCCGGGATTCTAGGCAGGGGCTCTACCCCTGAGCCACGCCCCAGCCCCTCCCTGGGGGATTCTAGGCAGGGCTCTACCCCTAAGCCACGCCCCAGCCCCCCCCCCCCCCCCCCGGGATTCTAGGCAGGGGCTCTACCCCTGAGCCACGCCCCAGCCCCTCCCTGGGGGATTCTAGGCAAGCACTCTCTGTTTGAGCACACCCCTAGCTAATATCCCCTGTAAGTGCTGTACACCCCACTAACCAGACAGATCGTCCCATCTGTAATGCACCCTGATACCCCAGTGATTCCCATTCCTATCCTGACCCGGGCACCTAACCCCTCCCCCCCCCACCGTATACTTGATTCACACCTCATGCCAGCTCTCCCCTCCTCATCCCTCGCTCTGCTTCCTGCGCCCACACTTCTCACAATGCCGAACCCCCAGCTACCGAGTCTCCCGGGTCATTGAACCACCAGCTGCGTCCTGCCCCAGCTCCCCCCGTATTCGGCGTCGAATCAGCCTCACAAAGCGTCTCAGTGCGTGAGTGTGGGCATGTGTGTGGGGGAGTCATGTGGGTAGAGACTGGGGGGATCCACTCCCAGAGCTAAGCCATCCCTTGTCCTCACCCTAGGAAGCTGTCCCGGGAGAAGAACTCTCCCCCTGGTGGGAGTCCCGGGGATCCATCCTCACCAACCTCCAGGTGAATAACCAGGGCAAAAGGGACTAGAGACATCGGGACCAAAAGTCCGGCCAGCCACCCCACCCTGAATTCTGTGTTTTCGCCAGTGTGTCTCCAGGGTCTCCCCCATCCAGTCCTAGAAGTGGAGAACCTCCTCCTGGCAGTCCTCCAGCCTCCCCAGGGCCCCAGGGCTCCAGCAACAAGGTACCATGATAATCTGTGGTGGTGCTGAGGCCTGGGACACCCAGGGTTCAGTATCTGTGTGTGCACGTGGGCGTGCGTGCGTGCGTGCGTGCGTGCGTGCGTGCGTGCGTGCGTGCGTGCGTGCACAGCACTGCAGGGCTGCACACCTCCATGGCCATCTGCACCATCATCTACCTTCTGGCTTCTTCTCAGTCTGACTTGGGTTTCCACCTATCCATAGGACACACCAGGTGTGATCCCCACTACTTTTTTCCTAATAAGCAATACTCCAGTCAGGTGTGGTGGTGCAGGCCTGTCATCCCCCAGCACTTGGGAAATAGAGGCAAGAGGACTGGACGTTCAAAGCCATCCTTGTCTACATAATGATCCTGAGCTCCATGACATCATGTGTCCACAATAACGATGGCAATACATAAATAAATAAATAAATAAATATAAATAAATAAATAAATAAATAAATAAATAAATAAATAAATACTGGGATCAAACCTAGAACCTCACAAGTGCTCTGTGAGGCTCTACCACCGAGCCACACCCCCAGCCCCTCACTGGGGGATTCTAGGCAGGGGCTCTACCACCGAGCCACACCCCAGCCCCTCACTGATCAGTGACCAATTTCCATGCTCCCAGCACTTTTGTTACTTTTTGTCTTGAGACAGGTCTTACTAGGTTGCCCAGGCTAGCCTTGAACTTGTGATCCTCCTACCTTAGCCTCTCCAGTAGCGGAGATAACAGTTCTGTGCCACCAGCTCCAGCTGTCTCACTCACCTCTTCAAGGACGTGCAAGTCCCTAAAAGTCTGCGTACAGGGCAGGGAAATGGGCCCAACATCCGCAGGACTGTGCATGAGGTTGCTCACTGATGAATACTGTGGCTTTCCAACTGTGAGCACACCTGTGTGTGCTCACTATGTGCTGTCTGCTCGGGAGCCTGCTGTGGACTTGGCTTCGTGTGAATATGGGTCATGTGTCCATTTGTTTCTGTAACAGGGAACTGGAGTCCGTGTGTGATGGATGACATATGCTTGGTCTTGTGAGTGTGCCCTAACTGTGTGGTCCCGAGTCTCTCGTGTGTGAGGAAAGGGGTGTGAGGAGTCTGGGTGAGTGTGTCTGTGTTATCAGCTGATTGAATACAGTGGGGGAGGAGCCTCGTGGCCTCCGTCACACAGATGAGCAAGGCCACAGCCTCCACCACCCCACACTGCCTACAGCTGTCTCTGAACATGGACCCCCATATGACCTTGACCCTGAGCAGCTCTCGAATCTCCCTCCTTGGGCAGCAGACCTCAGAGGCCCGTGTCATCCGAGTCAGCATCGACAATAACCATGGGAACCTGTATCGGAGCATCTTGGTGAGGGGCTGGGAGGGGACAGCCTTGTCCTTAGCTCTGGGACCCTGTCCCCTTACCACCTGTCCCTCTTCTAAAAGTTTTAATTGCGTTTGTGTGTGTGTGTGTGTGTGTGTGTGTGTGTGTGTGTGTGTGTGTGTGTGTGTTGACAACTTGGAAGAACTGGTTCTTTCCTTCCACCATGCGGGTGCCAGGGACTGAGCTTGGATTGTCGCTTGGAGCAAGCCTTATCTGCTGAACCATTCCACTGGTCCTTTCCTGTCCTTCTTCTCCAGCTCACTTGTCAGGACAAAGCCCCCAGTGTGGTGCAAAGAGCCCTGGAGAAGCACAATGTGCCCCAGCCCTGGGCCCGTGACTACCAGCTCTTCCAGGTCCTGCCTGGGGACAGAGGTAAGCAGGGACAGCTTGCCGTCTAAGCAGGGGCCAGTGAGGTGGGCAGCAGTCACGACTGTGACCAACTCCTAATGAGCAGCCGAAGAGAGGGGGGTTTAGCTTGGCTCACAGTTTGAGAGCTACCATCCATTACGGCAGGAAGAGCTCACGGACCTCGGAGAAGCTCGAGGCCGCTGTCACAGCGCACCTGCAGTCAGGAAACAGGGAGGTGGAGGCTGCTGCTCAGCTTGCTTTCTCCTTTAAAAACTTTTTAAAATTTTATCATTTTTTGGGTGGGGCTGGGCAGTGGTGGTGCATATGTTTAATCCCAGAACTCAGGAGGCAGAGGCAGGCAGATAGCTGAGTTCGAAGTCAGCGCGGTCTACAGAGTGGGTTCCAGGACAGTCAGGGCTGATACACAGAGAAACTTTGTCTCAAAACCCAAGCAAACACCCGGCCCCATTTCCATTTTGGGGTAGGGAATGTACATGCCATAGTACATATGAGAAAATCAGCCACAGCTTGAGGGCGTACATTCTCTCCTACCGTGTGGGCTCCACAGACCAAATTCAGGTTGCCAGGCTTGGCAGCCGGTGCTTTTACCCACCGAGTCTTCTCATAGATCCGTTCTGTGTTCTTAACAGTGCAGGACCTCAGCCCATCAGGTAGCGCCACCACATTCAGGCAGGTCCTTCGCCTCAGCTAACCTGATCCAGGTCATCGGCCCAGGCTTGCCTCTGATGCCATTTTAGGGCTCGTCACGTTACAAGTGGCACTGACCATCACAGAGCTCAGCTTGACCCGGGCTAGCAGGATCACAAGTCGATTCGGGCAGAGTGTTGAGACACCTAAGACACCATGAAGTGTGTAAAATGTCTGTGCCTTCCTTCTGTGAGGTCAAGAGGTGGTCCCAGCTCAGGGTAGTCTTTATGGGAGTCATGTGGCATTGGTGTTGTTGGGGTCACCTGGAAAAAGGAGATGTAGAAAGCTTGTAGGGTTTGAGGTTGTTCAGGTTCAGCCTGGTGGAGCAGGAGACTGAAGGGGTTGGAAGAGGGAATGAGTCTCTTTGGCTCACCGTGAGGACCCTGGAGTTGTGTGAAACTTGGGTTAGGACAGGCCCAGTAACCTTGGATTCAGGAGTATGAAGCTGATCAGGCTTGGACAGAAAGGCAAGAGTGTGCTATAAATCATGGTATAAAGCGAGATGGTCATCAGCAAAGAATGTGTGAGGGCTGGAGAGACGCCTCAGTGGGTAAGAGCACACACTCTCTAGCAGAGGACCAAGTTTGGTTCCCGGCACCCACATCAGGTAACTGATGACCACCTGTCACTCTAGCTCCAGGAGAACTGACACCTCTGACCTCTGTGGGCATCTGCAGTCACATGCACACACACACAATTAAAATATTAAAATTGGAGCTGGAGAGACGGTTCCGCTGGTAGAAGCACTGGCTGCTCGTTCAGAGGACCCAGGTTTGATTTCCAGCCCCCACCTGGCACCTTACAACCATCATAACTCCAGTTCCTGAGGATCCAGCGCCCTCTTCTGGCCTCTGAACACCAGGCATGCCCACGGTACACAGACATACATTCACGCAGACAGAACACCCATACACATAACAATGAATAGTAAAAGGCTGGGGCCATGGCCACTCAGTAGAGTGTCTGCCATGGAAGCACAAGGACCCAAACTGGATCCCCTAGAGTCTGTGTCGGAAAGCTGAGCATGGTGTTGTTCATCAGTGATCCCCAGGCTGGCAAGACAGAGGGGAGGCTCCCTGGGGCTCACTAGCCAGCTAATCTACTTGATGAGTTTCAGGCCAGTAAGGGACCCTGTCTCAAAAACAACAACAACAACAACAGTCACAGGCTCCTGAGGACAACACCTAAGACTGTTCCCTGGAACTGTGTGTCTCCAAAGATGCATGAGCACTCACATTCACAGGCACACACAGGAGAGCATGTGAGAGGTTGAGCATGGGTGTGCAGACCTGTAATCCCAGTGTTTAGGAGGCCAAGTTCAGGCTGGGCTAAAGAGTGAATTCAAGGCTAGTCTGAACAGTTTAGTGAGACATTGTCTTAAAGAGAAAGAGCTGGAGGCAGTCGGGAGTGGAGACGTGGGCTGTGATCCTAACTATTGAAGAGGCTGACAAGAAGATCCAAGTTCAAAGCCTACCTAGAACCAGATGTGGTGGCTCACACCTGTAATCCCAGCATCTGGAGAGTGAGGCAGAAGGAGTCAGAGGCCATCCTGCACTGCAAAGTAAGTTCTAGATCAGTCTGGAACTTAGTGAGACCCCGTTTCAAAAGAAAATAAAGAGCTCTGGAATGTGGCTCAGCTGCTAGAGAGCTAACATCCTGGGGGTCCTGGACTTGGTCCCAACACAGCATACAAACCAGGCATGCTGGTGACACCTGTAACTCCAGCTCTCAGGAGGTAGAGGCATGAGAATCAGGAGTTCAAGGTCATCCTCACCTACATAGAGTGTAGGAAGCCTGCCTAAGCTATATAAGTCCCTGTCACAAAAACTATAACAACGGGCTGGAGAGATGGCTCAGCAGTTAAGGGCACTGGCTGCTCTTCCAGAGGTCCTGAGTTCAATTCCCAGCAACCACATGGTGGTTCACAACCATCCATAATGAGATCTGGTGCCCTCTTCTGGCCTGCAGGGACACATGCAAGCAGAACACTGAATATATAATAAATAAATAAATCTTAAAAAAAAAAAAAAAAAAAAAACTACTGCCGGGCGTTGGTGGCGCACGCCTTTAATCCCAGCACTCGGGAGGCAGAGCCAGGTGGATCTCTGTGAGTTCCAGGCCAGCCTGGGCTACCAAGTGAGCTCCAGGAAAGGCACAAAGCTACACAGAGAAACCCTGTCTCGAAAAACAAAAAAACAAAAAAAAAAAAAACTATAACAACAAAAGTCAAGAAAAATGCTGACTGGGGATGTAGCTCAGTGATAGACATCTTACTTTACATAGTCAAGGCCAGTACCTCGGAGAAAGGGCTGGGGACGTAGTTCAGTGGTAGAGTACTTACCTAGGATGTGTGAGGCTGGGTTCAAAGCCCAGTACTGGTGTGTGTGTGTGTGTGTGTGTGTGTGTGTGTGTGTGTGTGATACTATGCATCTAATTATTCATACATATATACATACATGTATCAGATACTTTTCTGTTGCTGTGATAACTTCCGTGATAAAGGCAGTTTACAGAAGGGAGTTTCTTTGGGTTCGTGGTTCCCGGGGGTGAGAGTCCATGGCAGGATGCTGAGAGCTAAAGCTGATGGCTCACATCATGAAAGGCAAGCTCAAAGCAGGGGGTCTGAACTGGAAATGACTCATCTTTAAACTCTCAAAGCTCACCCCCCCACACACACACACACCGTGATGTACTTCTTCCCACAAAGCCACACCCCCTAAGCCTCTCCAAACAATGCCACCAACTGGGGACCAAGTATGCAAATACCCAGGACTATGAGAGACATCCCAGTTCCAACCACCCCCACCCTCACAGAGTCGTTCAAGCGTTGAGTGTGAAAGCCCTTAGCTTAACAGTCTGCAGAGGAAGGGTGACTGGAATCATCTGAGTTCATTGTCACCGTAGACCAAGCTTGCCTGGGAAGTGGTTTGGGAGAGGCTGGGGTGTGGGGGAAGCCATCTGAATGATAGAAGGTTGCCCAAGGCGCGCCCAGACTTTGCAGGCCGCCCATCGTGGTCCCCATTTCCATGCAGAGCTCCTGATTCCGGACGGTGCCAATGTCTTCTATGCTATGAGCCCTGCTGCCCCTGGCGACTTCCTGCTGCGTCGGAAACAGGGGACGCCTTCAGCCTCCCCGACCTGAGGCATCGCTCGCCTCGCTCTGGGGCACAGGCACCATGGACAGCTTGGGACCTGGCTTCTACCACCGTCGAAGTAGGGGGCCCTTTCCTGAAGAGCCTCAGTCCTCAGTGGAAGCTATTTTTCTCTATATCCTGGGGACTCGCCAGCATTAGCCCATCGGACCCCCAACTCCCTGGGCACTTCACTGTTATTCCAAAACCATGACTGTGTGAGAAAACTCAGAAAAATCAAGAGCCTGAAGAGCAGAGAGCTTAGCGTGGCGGAGCACTTTCCCAGCATGCCCTAGACCCAGGATGGTTTTCACCACCCCCCAAAATAAAATCCTAAGGGGTTTTGGACTATAGGATGTAGTTCACTTGGATCCTAACATGTGGCAAGCAGGGCTTTGAGACCCAGCACTGAGTATATCCAGCATGTTGGCACACACCCATAATCCCAGTGCTTGGGAGGTTCAGGCCGGAGGATCAGGAGTTTGTTGTTCTGGGATGCATAGTGAGTTGAAGGTAAATCTGGGCGACATCATGAAACCTCGTTCAAAAAGGAAAAAAAAAAAAACAAAACACTAAGAAAGGGTTGAAACAAGCATAACCAGAGTTCGGGGGTTTCTCCCCTCAGCTTCAGAAGGTGCCGTCCTGCTCTTCTGACGCATGCGTGAAGAAATGGGGGAGGGAAGAGGTTAGTGGTCTCTTGCAAACACAGGCAGTGGGAAACTGGGCATGGTGATACATGCCTATCACCCTAGCCCTCGAGGTGGAGGCAGCAGGAGCTGGAGTTCAAGGTTATTTTCAGCTGTAGTGTGAGTTCCAGGCCAGCCTGGGACATCATTCCCTGTCTCGAATAAGCAAAGAGAGACAGCGCAGATGAGTGAGCTTGGAGGTAACCTCAAAATGGTAACAACGGCACCAGCAGCATGCTGGCTTCTGGGCTTCTGCTATGAACTAGACCTCAGCAGGATTCGAGGCTCACTGAGTTCTTTCAGTTTCAAGGGGCTTGTACAATGGCTTAGTAGGGAAGCCTCAGTTCAGATCCCCAGCACCCACATAAACAGCAGGGCATGGCGGGGTAGATCTATAATCCCAACTCTAGGAGGTGGAGAGAGACAGGTCCCAGGGGTTCACTAGCCAGTCAGTTCAGCGTGAGACCCTGTCTGAATAATGTTGAGAGGCCATTGAGGTGGCCAGTAAGTAAAGGTGCTTGCTAGACAAGCCTGGTGATCTGAGTTCAACCCCAGGACCCATAAAGGTAGAAGGCAAAAACTGACTCCACAAAGGTGTCTTCCGACCTACATGTGTGCACCAAGGCATGTGCTCCCAACACACATCTCATATACACACAAAATAGTAAATACCTTTAAAAGTAAGGTGGAGAGTGATAGATACCTGACGTCAACCTCTGGCCTCTGTGAGTGTGCAAGAGTGAGCACACATGTGCACATAAACACACACAAACCCTCTGGAAATAGGCACTTGCCAAGAAGCAACTGACATCTCCTGTATTGAAAAGTCCAATAAGGGCCGGGCAGTGGCGGCACACGGGTGGCAGAGGCAGGCGGATCTCTGAGTTCGAGACCAGGTCAGCCTGGTCTACAGAGCGAATTCCAGGACAGCCAGGATACACAGAGAAACTCTGTCTTGAAAAAACAACAACAGAGAGGAAGAAAAGAGAAAGAAAAGTCCAATAAGGGGCGGAGATTGGCTCAGTGGTTAAGAGTACTTGTTCTTCTTGCAAAGGATCTGGGTTCTATTCCCAGCACCCATATGGAGGCTAACCACTTCCTCAGCATTGGGCACAGATGTGGTACACAGACACACACACACACAAAAAAAAAAAATAATAAAACAAATCTTTAAAAAATTATTTAAAAAAGAGAAAAGTCCAATAAAGTCTACAGCCATATGCCTGATCACATCTGAAAGTCCAGTAAATCTGGCTTTAGGTACAGCCCGCTCCAGAGACTCGAATGACATCATCAGGATTGTGTTGCTTTTTGACTGGTGAGAATGAGATTGTCTGTTCTCCCACAGATTTACTCACCTCCTATGGAGACAGAGCCACTGATCTTCAGCCACTCCAAGTAAAAGCCACAAATGCACTCGTCACTCAGAAAGCCAAAGCTGAAGGGAGATGGGTTTAAGGCCACCCCGAGTTACATAAGAGCCTGTGTCCAAACAGGAGCACTTTTCCTGGGTTAGGGATCAAACCCAGGGCCTTATCTATGGTTGGCAAGTGCTTTACCACTGAGCTACAACAAAAAGAAAAAAGCTGCTTGGCCTAACTCCCCTGAAGCAAATATGTCACATGATTAATTCTTGGCCAATGAGGGATACAGTGAAGGGAAGCTGGCCAATTCCAAGGGCACCCAAATGGGAGGGGCCAGTTTTCCCTTCCCACATTTCCTGCTTTCTGCTGCTTAGAATGAAGACGTGAGGTGACCGTGGTCACATCCTCTGAATAACTGAGCAACAAGTGGGAAGTCACCTGGCCCCTGAGCCGAATGCTGCTGCGTAGATTGCTGTCACCTGGAGAGTACTGTCAGAAATAAATTGCTATCTCTTCCTGCTATCCCTTAGTTTTGTCATAATAGCCAAAAGAACATTCTTTAATCTCAGAACTAAGGCAGAGGAGGTGAATTTCTGAGTTTGAGACCAGCCTGATCTACAGGGAGAGTTCTAGAACAGCCAGGGCTGTTACACAGAGAGACTCTGTCTCTAAGTGCAAAACAAAAGAACAAAAGGACCTTCTTGGGTGTCTTGCTTTGTGTTTGTTTCTGTCATTATTATGTCATGTATGTTTGTACGTGTTTATCTATCTGTCTACCTATCTATCCATGTATATGTATCTATCCAAATATGTATATACACATCCATACATGTATCTTTGTGTATGTGTTTGTATTCACGTATGTGCGTATCCATGTATGTACGTATCCATGTATGTATGTGTCCGCACATGTATCTATCCATGTACGTGTGTATGTATCCACCTATCTCTCTGTCCATCTTGGTGGTGCTGGGGATGAACCCAAGGCTCTCCACATGCTAGACAAGTGCCGAATCACTGAGCTACACCCCATTCAACTTTTATTTGTAAAGTACAGGAAGTTAGGGGTGGCGGCACAGGTCTGTGATCCCAGCGTTCAGGAGCCTGAGACAGGAGGATTGCCACAATTCCAGGACAGTCTGGGCTATTTAGTGACACCCTGTGTCAAACAAACAGTCCCGGGGCCTGTAGCTCAGTCGCCCAGCATGTTGGAGGCTCTGGGACCCGTTCCCAGCACCACATAGACCGGAGATGGTGGTGTATGCCTGCCGTCCCAACACATGGGAAGTGGGGCCGGAGGGCAGAAAGTCACGATCATCCTTGGCTAGACGGTGAATCTGAGGTCAGCTTGGGAAACAATGAGACCCTGTCTCAAAAAAAGAAAAGAGAAACCAGGGTCGGTGAGATGTTCAGTAGGTAAAAAGTCCTTTCTGCTGAGCTTGCAGACCTAAGCTCAATGCCAGGAACCACATGGTAGGAGAGGGCTGACTCCTAAGGTTGTCCTGTGCCCTGCTGCATATGGGCACACACACACATGCACACACACACGCACACACACACAATAAACAAATGTTTACGATTCCTAAAATCATAAATGATGTATCCCCAAATCTGTGTACTCCACAAACAGAACACCATAGCCTGTTGCTTGTCAAACCGCACGGCCTGATCCTTCTCACACACCCCGTTGGTAGTGGTCCTTAGGATTCTTACTTCAAACCGGGCTCAGGAAGAGATACTACCTGGAGCGGTAGCAAAGCTTCCATCTGTCCTGCGCGCAGCGTAGCAGGCTAGATTTACAGACGTCCTGACTAGACGGGAAGGAGGTAAGTCACCTGTCCATGACCACATTAGCAACCCCGCCCCCGCCCCCCGCCGCCAACAAAACCCTGCTGCCTGCCCCACCCCCTACCCTGGTTACAGCGGCGGCGGCCGTGCCCAAGAGGGCCTCTGTTCCCTCCGGAGGCTTATCTGTCCCCGACTGCATGCTGGCCCCGCCCCCTGGAGGGAGCTGCCACTTGGAAACTCCTGGTCAGCTGTGTCCGGCAGCTGCTGCTGACCCAGCTGTGGACTGGGGGAAAGAGGAAAGGGGAGGGGAGGCGGGGGGACACGGAGGGGCTGGCGCCCTGGGCTTCCTGAAGCTGGGGCTGCATCATGGACCACCTCAGGGCGCCCCTCTGGCCTCGGGTTGGCCCCCTCTGTCTGCTTCTTGCTGGGGCAGCCTGGGCTCCCTCACCTAGCCTCCCGGACCCCAAGTTTGAGAGCAAAGGTAAGAGCTGTACATGGGTACCTCCTCAACTAAGTCCTAGGGGGCAATGCGGCGGCCTGAATTCCCAGCTGGGGTCCCAGGGGCTAACGTTCTCTGAACCTCCAGAGGGAGTTCTAGGGGCCAAAGCGGTGTCTGAACCTGATGAGGCATGTCAGTGTCTGACCCTGGAGTTATGCCCACTGGGAGAAGTCTTAGGAGGGCTGAGGAATGTTTGTTTGAAACAGGATCTCTAGGTAGTTCAAGGCTGGCCTTGAACTGCTAGGATTAAAGGCAAGTGTCACCATGCCTGAACTGTTTTGTTTTGTTTTGTTTTGTTTTGTTTTGTTTTGTTTTGTTTTGTTTTGTTTTGTTTTGTTTTGTTTTGTTTTGAGGCAGTATCATGTAGCTCAGGCTGCCCTCAAACTCACTAGGTAACTGAGGTGGGCTTGAACTCCTGATCCCCCTGCCTCCATCTCCCAATAGCTGGGGTGACAGGTATTAGCCAACAACACATTTGGCTCTGTTTCGTGTTTTGAAGGCGTCTGGAACATGGTAGAAATCGCAAGGGCAGGGTAGGTCCGAGCGCCTTTTGGGAGGTGATCGAGCTCACGGTGGTCCTGTGAAGAGGGCCAGGCAGTGGGAGAACGGGACCCATCTGCAGGCGACTGTAAACACGGTTTGGCGGGCGGATGGTGCTAGCTAGATCTCTTGTACCTCTTGCTAGGAGGAGGAAGGGGGCGGGGGACACGGTTGGCGCTATCGGGGGGCAGCCGGGTGCCTGCGAGGCCCGATAGGAGGCCAGTCCTCTGCACACACAAACGCCAGGGCAGGGCGGGGCCAGCACCGCTCAACTTGCAGGGTGAGTGGGCGTGTGCATGGGGGGGGGGGGGGACAAGGCAGGCGAGGTCGCCACTCCTGGGAGGTCCAGAGGTGCCACTTCTGCAAGACCCCTCCAAGGCCCTCCTAGAGAAGAGGGCGGGGCACTAAAATTATCGGGTCTGCACAGGCCACAGGAGGGGGGGTAAGGGGACCGTGGAGGACAGGCCTCGACTTCTCTGACCACCACCCACCTCCCCGCTCCATGGCAACCCCCTCCCTAGCGGCCCTGCTGGCATCCCGGGGCACCGAAGAACTTGTGTGCTTCACCCAGCGGTTGGAGGACTTGGTGTGTTTCTGGGAGGAAGCGGCGAGCTCCGGGATGGGCTTCAACTACAGCTTCTCTTACCAGCTCGAGTGAGTCCCCCAGGACTGGGTGACCTAAGGCGGGGGAGGGGGCAGCAGAGCTTCCTGGATGTCACAGCCTGGAATGTCTCCCTGGGTCTGGAGTCATGGTGAAGGGTGGCAAGCTCGGGGGGTGGGGATGGGTGGGGGTCGCCCCCTGGTGGTGGGGCTGGAGTAATTCTCCACCAGTGGGCTCGGGTGTCACGTTGGAGTTGGGGGCCTCCATGATGGTGGTGGTCAAAATGCTCTGGTCTCCACCATCTGAGCCAAAGAGATCAGAAGCTCTCCAGTCACCTCCTACCCTCCCTGCTTATTCAGCCTTTTCTTCTCGGTTCCCCCGGTCTCACAGGGGTGAGTCACGAAAGTCCTGTCGCCTGCACCAGGCGCCCACAGTCCGCGGCTCGGTGCGTTTCTGGTGTTCACTGCCGACCGCGGACACGTCGAGCTTCGTGCCGCTCGAGCTGCGCGTGACGGCGGCCTCCGGATCTCCTCGCTACCACCGCGTCATCCATATCAATGAAGTTGGTAGGTGGGAGGGGACGGGAGCGACGTCGGTCGGGGTGGAGACCCGGCTGGGTCCCCGCCGACCCGATCCACATCGCTTTCCGCAGTGCTCCTGGACGCCCCCGCGGGGCTGCTGGCGCGCCGGGCCGAGGAGGGCAGCCACGTGGTGCTGCGCTGGCTGCCGCCTCCTGGGGCACCTATGACCACTCACATCCGCTACGAGGTGGACGTGTCGGCAGGCAACCGGGCAGGGGGGACCCAAAGGGTGAGAGTCCCAGAGGACAGCCCCACCCAACCTCCCCGAGTCCTTCAGGCCCCAACCCCAGTGCCCAACATCCCATTGCTGTTTTTTTTTGGGGGGGGGGAGGGCGGGGGTTCGAGACAGGGTTTTTCTGTAGCTTTGGAGCCTGGCCTGGCCTACCGCTGTAGACCAGGCTGGCCTCGAACCCACAGAGATCCATCTGCCTCTGCCTCCCGAGTGCTGGGATTGCAGGCATGCGTCACCACCGCCCGGCTCCATTGCTGTTTTTTTTAATTGCTCTCTTTCCCGATATTTAGATATTTTAAAAGTTACGTTTATTTATCTGTGTATTTGCCACTGTGCACTTGTAGAGGTCAGAGAACAACTTTCGTGAGCCTTCTCTTTCCACCACTTGGGTCCACTGAGCCGGCTCGCCGCACCTTACCATTGGCGCCCACGTTAGCTCACGCCCACTTTCCCCCACCCCTGCTTGGCTCGGGCTTCTCTGGCAACCCATCAGATCCTCAGCCCCCTCTCACAACTTGGTTCATCACCTCAGCTCTCAAGGAGCGCTCTCTGGGAGGTGTCTGGCTCTGCCTTTATATGGCCCAGACAGAGCCAGCTCTTGACTTGGGGGTGGGGGAGTCCTCGCTCTGATTGGCCTTGAGCCAAAAACCCGCCTGTCCAGTTGACACCGTTACTTGAGCGCCCCCAAGTACCCTTCCCATTATTAGGGTGCTGACTAGACGCCTCCGTGCAAGCTGCCGTATCCTCCTCTCGTTGGGTGCTAGTGGGTTAGATCTCTCCTGGCCCCACTCGCCCCTAGGTGGAGGTCCTGGAAGGACGCACTGAGTGCGTCCTGAGCAACCTGCGGGGCGGGACGCGCTACACCTTCGCAGTTCGAGCGCGCATGGCCGAGCCGAGCTTCAGCGGCTTCTGGAGCGCCTGGTCTGAGCCTGCGTCGCTGCTGACCGCTAGCGGTGAGCCCCAGCTCCTCGGAGTGAGGGATGAGGTGGGTCCCACACTCGGCACACCTCCCTGACCTCCTCCTTCCCGTCCCCCAGACCTGGACCCTCTCATCCTGACGCTGTCTCTCATCCTCGTTCTCATCTCGCTGCTGCTGGCAGTGCTGGTCCTGCTCTCCCACCGCCGGTGAGCCCCCAACCCGAGCTAAGCTCGACCTCAGATCTCCCTCTAGGGAAAGCAAGGCGGAGGGGTGAGCGCTCGCCCGGAGTCAAACAACTGTCGGTGACGGAATGCGAGCCAGACCACGCCCAGACTCTGGAATTCCTTGTGCCTGCTGGCGTACCCTTGACCTCGCAAAGGCTCCTTCCTGCATTCCTTTGCAGGCTCCATTTCCCAGTGTAGCCAACTTTGTCAAATCAACCAGATAGGTTGTGGACGGGATTTAAGCCCAGTGGCTTTAATGATCTGACCAGCCATGCTGAGGTGTATATAATTCCCAGTGGGCTCAAAGCTTTGCTCTTCCCACTTTTCCAAAAGTACACATCCTGTTTGCCTTTCGGGGCCCTGTTTATTCACTTCGTTGGAAAACACACACACACACACACACACACACACACACACACACACACACACACACACACACACACTTTGGTGGTTCTGGGGATCCCACCCCCAGCCCATGGAAAGGAGTGAAGAGTGGGATGCCGCATAAACTGAACTCCTATGCATCCTTCAGAACTACCCCAGCTGCCCTTTGTAGGGCCTCACTGATGCCTCTTCCACAGGCTGTTTCCCACTCCCGCAGGAACGCTGGCGTCACTGTGGTGGGGGTCTGAGAGGGCACGGGGGAGTGTCCAGGGTCACACATCCGTGGACTTGTTTCTAACAACGTTAACAGGACTCTGAAGCAGAAGATCTGGCCTGGCATCCCAAGCCCAGAGAGTGAGTTCGAGGGTCTCTTCACCACCCACAAGGGTAACTTCCAGGTAGGTGAGCTGTTTGTCCACGCTGCTTCTGGGGCTGCCTGCGTGCTGAAGCCCAGGTCTCTGAGCAGGAGGGTGCTCTCTTCCCAGCTGTGGCTGCTCCAGCATGATGGCTGTCTGTGGTGGAACCCAAGCAGCTCCTTCCCAGAGGACCCGCCTGCCCACCTGGAAGTCCTCTCAGAGCGCTGCTGGGGGGTGACACAGGCGGGGGAACCAGGGGCAGATGACAAGGGGCCCTTGCTGGAGCCAGTGGGCAGCGAGCATGCCCAGGACACCTACCTGGTATTGGATGAATGGTTGCTGCCCCGAAGCCCATGCAGCGAGGACCTCTCGGGACCTGGGGGCAGTGTGGACCCGGTGACTATGGATGAAGGCTCAGAAGCATCTTCCTGCCCCTCTGACTTGGCCTCAAAGCCCAGGCCAGAGGGCACCTCACCTTCCAGCTTTGAGTACACCATCCTGGACCCCAGCTCTCAGCGCCTGTGCCCGAGGGCACTGCCTCCCGAGCTGCCTCCCACGCCACCTCACCTGAAGTACCTGTACCTTGTGGTGTCCGACTCGGGCATCTCAACAGATTACAGTTCGGGGAGCTCCCAGGGAGTTCACGGAGACTCATCTGAGGGCCCCTACTCCCACCCCTATGAGAATAGCCTTGTCCCGGACCCAGAGCCTCGGCACCCCAGCTACGTGGCCTGCTCCTAGGACACCAGCCTACAAGATCCCAACCCCCCAACTTCTTGAACAAGGTTGGTGAGGACATACTTAAAGTCACAGCTGACCTTGGCCCTCTGCCCAGCCCAAAGCGACAGCCTTGCACTGTTAAGATGGACAGTTATCCGTGTACAGAAATATATACATAGCGTTTTTTCTACCACGACTTTGCCTTGTGTGTGTATGTATGTGTGGGTGCATGACTCTGCCCTGCACCTTGAGGTGGGGTGCCTTGTTCCTGCTAGCTGTCTATGCTTCTGGTTGCTTCTCTGATCTCTGCCCCCATCTTGCCTCTGGATTGCTGGATCAGACCTCACACCACAACCTGGTTTTTTGTTCGTTTCTTACGAGTTCCAGGCTTGCATGGGAAGTGCTTTTACCCTCAGAGTTCTCTGGCTAGTCCTTATTTTAGTCATTTGAGACATGGTAGCTGAAGGTGACCTGGAACTCGTGATGCTCCAGCCTCTACCACACAAGTGCTTGGACTGAAGGTTTGTCCCACCATGTGGAGTTAATGTGGTGCTGCGGACTGAACTTGAGCTTCATACACAGTAGGCAGGCCCTCTGCCCTCTGCCACGGCCTCTGTAAACACCCTCAAATCCCACCTTTTCCTGGATCTAGACCATGGGAAAACAGCTGAAGTCTTTGAGCTAAGATTGAGATTTCGGATCTGGCGACGTGAAGAGGGACCACGACAGTCAGGGTACGTTTTGCTAGCTGCCAGCGCGAGCCGCCTGAAACTCAGTGCCTCGTCCACTTCTGTGACGCTGCTCCTGGGGACATGAATCAATGTCTACTCACCCCAGATAGAAAACCTATGACAGACCAAAGTACACACGCCGCCAAAGTCCAGTTTGGCGAACCGACGGGTTTTACTGGAGCTATAATATGGGTGAGGGGTTACTTGCAGGAGTGGAAATGACTCAGCTGCATCACCAGCACGGCGACATCTCACAAAGCTGGGAACCTGAGCACACTGCACAGCCTGCAGGCAGCTGCACACGGAGAGCGTCCTTTCCAAGCAGCTCAGCTTGTCTGCGAGTTTCAGGGACTTCCTGAAGCCTCTGAGATGTTGACTTCTGAGCTTAAGGAGCTTCCATTGCAGAGTGAATTATTTACTACACCCTGGGGCTTGCGCTTACCTCCAAGATTTTTTTTTTTTTTTTTTTTTTTAAGATTTATGTACCTAGGCTGGGCAGTGGAGGCGCACGCCTTTAATCCCAGCATTCGGGAGGCAGACCCAGGCGGATCTCTGCGAGTTTGAGGCCAGCCTGGTCTAGAGTGAGATCCAGGACAGGCACCAAAACTACACAGAGAAACCCTGTCTTGAAAAAAACAAAAATTATGGACTTTTATTTCACGTGTAAGAGTGTTCTGCTCACACATGTTCACTTCATGTCTAGTGCCCAAAGAGGCTGAAAGGAGGGCATCAGATCCCCTGGATCTGTAGTTGCAAATGGTTGCGTCTGACATGGATGCTGCGAACTGAGCCCTGGTCCTGAGGGAGAATGCTTAATCATGGAGCCTTCTCTCCAGCTCCCTAATATTTTTGTTTGCTTTTGAGACAGTCTCACTATGTAGCCCTATGGTTGGCCTGGAACATTCCATAGAGACCAGGCTGTTCTTAAACACATACAGACAGATCTGCCTGCTCCTGGCTAGGATTAAAGGCCTGACCCACTTTGGTTTTTTGAGACAGGGTCTAGTGTAGGCCAGAGTGGCTTCCAACACCTTCTGTAGCCAAGGACAACCTTGCACTGTGACCGCCTACCTCTACGCCCCAAAGCTGGCCTTACCATACCACCATGCTCAAATTCAGTTTAGTGACTTTAAAATGTATGTCTTAAGAAAGCTAAATGCGGGGCTGGAGAGATGGCTCAGAGGTTAAGAGCACTGGTTGTTCTTCCAGAGGTCCTGAGTTCAATTCCCAGCAACCACATCGTGGCTCACAGCCATCTGTAATGAGATCTGGTGCCCTCTTCTGGCCTGAAGGGATATATGCAAGTAGAACACTGTATACATAATAAATACATTAAAAAACAAAGAAAAGAAAGCTAAATGCATGCAAACTCTATACAGAGTGATTCCACTCCCAATCGTACACCCTAAACACACGTGTAAGGTCATGCGTAGGACTAGGTCCCTAACAGTATACAAGCTGAGGTAACTGGGATACAGCCCCCCATGGATATACAAGAGGAACCAAGTATGGGAGCACACTCCACAGGCCCTGCCCTCAAGATATCAGGAGTTCGGGCTGGAGAGATGGCTCAGCGGTTAAGAGCACTGGCTGTTCTTCCAGAGGTCCTGAGTTCCATTTTCAGCACCCACATGGTGGCTCACAACCATCTCTAGTAGAATCTGATGCCCTCTTCCGGCATAAAGTTGTATATGCAGACAGAGCAGTCATCTACATAAAATAAATAAATAAATCTTAAAAAAAAGATATTAGGA
Source organism: Peromyscus maniculatus bairdii (assembly GCF_049852395.1). Classification (NCBI taxonomy): domain Eukaryota; kingdom Metazoa; phylum Chordata; class Mammalia; order Rodentia; family Cricetidae; genus Peromyscus; species Peromyscus maniculatus. Next base: position 17,904,457 of record NC_134858.1, on the reverse strand, counting down.
GTTCAAGGACAGCCTCAGCTAGGTATTTAGTCTGAGACTAACCTGAATTACATGAGATCTTATCTGGGCAAAGAATGAAACAGGTAAAAAGAAATGAGCTAGGAAACATGGCAGAATCTCATGGCCAGTGGGCAAAGGAAGCCTCCGATAACCATATTTACTTATTTTAAAGGTTTTGTTATTTATTTTTTTTAAAGATTTATTTATTTATTTATTATGTATACAGCATGTATGACTGCAGGCCAGAAGAGGGCATCAGATCTCATTACAGATGGTTGTGAGCCACCACGTGGTTGCTGGGAATTAAACTCAGGGCCTCTGGAAGAGTAGTCAGTGCTCTTAACCTCTGAGCCATCTCTCCAGCCCTTTATTATTTATTATTATTAGCATGGAGGGCATGTGTTTGCCTCTACCCAAATGTGGAGGTCAGAGGACAAACCTGCAGGAGTCAGGTCAAGATTTCTACCATGTGGGTCCCGGGAATCAAAGCCAGGCCATCATGCTTCTTGGCAAGGCCCCTTAACTACCGAGTCACCTTGCCAGCCCCCAACAACCTAGTTTACAAAGAAAAAAACCTACACTTTTCAGGTCTTTGAATCTGCGCCTGTCTCTGAAGTAAGTATGCTATCCAAGGGAAACTGAGGACCAGAGAGGTTGTCACACACCAAAGTTGATGACTGGCTTCCAGCACTTGGACTTGTTTTATCTGGGCTGGGCTTTGACGCCTGTGGAGGCCAGGGGGTGACTGCCATCTCTCCATTGGGTAAGAAGGTCACTGACCACTCCACCCTGGGGCTCAGCTGGCCCGACTCCAGGCTGGCTCGAAGGCAGTGTTGCTGTCCCAAGCCTAGGGCATCTGGCTGCAGCCAGCACTGTGCAGGAAAATACCGCTGAAGCAACGTGAGATGGGGGGCATCACCGTCTCCTTCTTTTGGGGTCTCAAGGGCCACCACAAGCCCACAGCTGCCACTGGCTCCCAGACGGCCGCTAAAGTAGGCAGCAGTATCCAGAAGCAATGCAGCCACGTAGGCGGCCTCCTGGGCCCCCGAATCCTCTGCCAGGTATTCTTCCAGGCCGTCCAGCAGCAGAAGGGATGGCGCAGGCCCGGGGGCCTCGTGGGCAGAGGCCAGCAGCTGGAGAAGCTCTGGAACTGAGGATGGGTACTGGAATCGAATCTTCTAGAAGACAGGAGAAGGCAAGATTTGATATAGGGGGCCAATGCTCCCTACTAGGGGGGCCATGACTCCAGCACACCTTCCCAGCCCAGGCTCTCACGCCCCACAAAGTTCCAGGGTGCAGCGCGGGCTCACATGTTCTCTGCCCTTCTTTCTCACCTGCCCTCCTGCAGCACGTATCACTGCCCAAGGCTATTTAAGGAAAGATTCTTTTTTTTCTTTGATACAGGGTCTCATGTAACCCAGGAAAAGTCATTAGAGAGAGGGAGGGAGGGAGAGAGAGGGAGAGGGAGGGGAGGGGGAGGGGGGAGGAAGGGAGGGGGGGAGAGAGAGGGAGAGGAAAAGGGGGAGCCTGCGTGCGTGCATGCGTGCTCCCACAAGAAACCAACTGCACTGTAGACCCGGGTTTCTGCCCTGACCCCGCCTCCTGGGCGCCCACGCCGACCGATCACAGGACGGTCTTTCATTCAATCTTAACTAGACCCGCCCTGCCCCGCCCCACCTAACTACTCCGCCTCCTCCATCCACCGCGGCCACATTGGCTCTGTGATGTGCCATTGGCCGGCCGACCTGTCACTCATGCGCAACCCATCCCGCCATTGGGCGACACCCAGCGCTCCGCTTACCTGCAGCCGCCAGTGGTCCCGCGCCGCGGGTGTGTTGAGCGGCAGGCTCTGAAGCGGCCTCCGCGTCAGGAAGAGCACAGGCCCGCGGCCTTCCCCCGCCGCCTCAAGGGCCGCCGCAAACAGCAGCGACGTCTGCGCCGAGCGCGGAGCGCCTAGCAGCAGCAAAGGCGGCCCGGCCGCTCCATCCACCCCGGGCCCGGCCGCGCGGCCTGCGTTCAGCACCCGCCTCAGCGCCTCCGCCATTTGCCGAGCCCCGCTGGCCAATCAGGGGTGCGTTCTCACGCCGGGCCCGCCCCCGCCGGCGCCTCATTGGCTGTAGTTCACAGCTTCGCCCTCGGCCACCGCACGGAACGTGGCATCTGCTGCCGGAAGCCGCGTGGTCAGAGTCAAAGGAAGGTCGCGGGCGCGAACGCGCTCCCCAGAGGCGCCCGCCCGGCCTCCAGGTCGGAGCTGGGGAGGGTGGCTCAGCCGTTATTCCGAAAGACCCGGGTTCAGTTCCCACCACCCACAAGGTGACTGACAGCCGTCCCTAACTCCCGACTCAGCGAATCCGACGCCCTCTTCTGGCCTCCGCGGGCACGAGGCCCGCATATATACATGCGCCGCCGCCGTGCACGCGCGCGCACACACACACGTAAAAGTAAATCTTAAAAAAAATAATGTGGGTCATCCTTAGCTACATATTGAAGTTTTCGGCCATCCTGAGCTACGTGAGCCCCTGTCTTAAATAAAAATAAAAACCAGACTCCTAACCTCAGCTTGCCCACCTGCAAAACGAGTATTATGAGTCCTATGAGTCCTTGTGATCATTGCAATGTGTTGGTGTGATCATTCGCTGATGTCACCAAAGGACAGTTCACAGATGGAAAGGGACATCTGTTTGTTTGTCTCTGCATGCTTGAATATGGAAATGTGCTATATATGGGCTACAGACTCGGAACTCAGATTTTTTTTTTTTTTTTTTGATAGGGCCCCGGACATTTTACACTTGTCTGGAACTCTGAGGATGGCTTATGCTAGCATGCCAAGTTAATGCAGGGCCGTGGCTCAAACTCAGGGTTTTGTACATATTAAGCAAGCATGCTACAACCTGCCACGTCCCTAGCCCTCAATGAGGGGTTTATTACGTTTATTTAGTTGGTGTGTGTGTGTGTGTACTCCAGTGACACAGTGTGCATGTGTGCAGAGGACAACTTGTGGGATGGGATGCAGTTCCCTTCCACCGTGTGGCTTCCCAGGATAAAAGATCTTCAGGACTAATGGCAGGAACCTCAGCCATCTCACTGGCCCTGATTCTGTTTTATTTTACAATCTTTATGTGTGTGGGTGTGTGCAGGTGGGACCATGTCAACCCCAGCTTCCACCTCACTCACGTTGTTCACTGCTGTGTAGGCCAGAGCTTCTGGGGATCCTCCTGTCTCCACCCCCAGCTCATCACAGGATGCAGATACTGTGTCTACAAGGTGTTAATGCCTGCACAGCCAGGACTTTACATCCTGAGCCCTCTCCCAGGCTGCCTCTATGAGGGTTCTTAAAGGGGCCTGTCATCTGATTTCCTCCTTGGCCTGGGACCTTCTTAATGCTTTCTTGTGTTGATGGGAGGAAGAACATTGCTTCTGTGGAGAGAACAAGCTATGCTAAGAGAATGAGGGCCTTGGATGCTTCTTCATGACAGTCTGCTGACCACACTGAGGACTGAAATTCTTTCTTTTTTAATTATTTATTTTTATTTTATGTGTGTTGGTGTTTTGCCTGTATGCATGTCTGTGTGAGGGTGTCAGATCTTGGAGTCACCGACAGTTGTGAGCTGTCACGTGGGTGCTGAGAATTGAACCTGGGTCCTGGAAGAGCAGTCAGTGCTCTTAACCACTGAGCCATCTCCCTAGTCCTGAGAACTGCAATTCTTGTTAAATCACTGAATGAAGGAAGGAAGAATTAATGAGAACCAAGATCCTGATTGCTCAGCCAGTCTCTTCACCCAGACTTGGCTCTAGAGCTGTCACTCAAGCCTTTGTTTCCCTGGAAACCTTGTCTCCTAGTAACTTCAAAGTGGTACGGTTGCCTGGAGACCCAGGGACAGGGCGGAACCGCGATTTCCTGGGCTTACTCTCTCCCTCTGGGGACAGAAAACAGCTCCACAACATCCCCCGGTACACCCACACACACAGCTGGGCACCCCTACACCCTGCACATACACACACACACACCACCACCATGGCATTTTGCATATATTCCCTTTTCAGACATTCATTTACCCCCCCATACACACACTCACAGCTGAACCCTGACACAAAGAATCCCATACAGTATCCCCATTTTCACACTCTATGCCGTCCCTCACACACACACACACACACACACACACTGAGATGGCTGTATGATTGGCATTCCGCACACAAACATCCATCCATCCTCAGCACTGTTACACTGTTCTGTGAAGTAGGCTGCTTTAGCCTCCCACCCCCGCCCCAGACACAGCCTGACAGTGCAAAGCACGAAGTGCGGAAGCCCAGGTCCCAGGAGCACACTAAGCACGGCTCTTCTTGCTCCTTGCCCAGAAGAGTTGGCTCGAAGGGCTCTGTCTAGCTCTGTCTTTGGTTGGTTTCGTCTTTTTCTTCCTCTCTTTCCCTCAGCACTGGGGATTGAACATAGGGTCCCAACTTGCCAAGTAAACATTCTAACACTGAGCTACATGCATCCCTGACCCTGACTGGAAATAAATAAATAAATACATAAAGTGTAAGTGTGTGTGTGTGTGTAAGTTTTGCCTGCATGTATGTGCACAATGTGTGTGCCTGGTGCCCCCAGAGGCCAGAAGAGGGCGTCAAATCCCCTGGGATGGATTTACAGATGGTTGTGAGTCACTTTGTAGGTGCTGGGGATCAAACCCAGGACTTCCGGAAAAGCAGCCTCTCCAGAGCTTTTTAAATTTTTCATCATTGGGTTGGAGAGATGGCTCAGTGGTTAAGAGCACTGGCTGCTCTTCCAGAGGACCTGAGTTCAATTCCCAGCAACCACATGATGGCTCACAACCATCTCTAGTGGGATCTGATGCGCTCTTCTGGCATAAAGTTGCACATGCAGACAGAGCACTCATAAAATAAATAAAATAAATGCATCTTTATATTTTCACCATCATCAGTTATTATTATCAGTGTGTGTGTATCTGTGTGCGTGTGGGTGCATGACTGGAGAGTCATCCCATGGCAAGCATGTGGAGGTCAGAGAACAACATGTCTATCCGCCTCTCATTCCACCTTTACCTGGGTTCTGGAGAGCAAACTCAGGTCAGCAGGCTTTGCCACAAAGAAGCACTGAGAGCCGCTGAGCCATCTCCCTCCCCCCCCCACCCCCACAGTCTTGTCTGCTTGGCTCAGGCGGCCCAGGCTGGCCTCCAACTTGCTGTGTTGCCGAGAACAGCCTTGAGTGTTGAATCCTGCTGCTTTCATCCCCCAGGTGTTTGGGTTACATGCATACATCATGCCTGACCACAAACATTAGTATACACTGGGATGGAACACAGGCTCTCACACTAGTCAAATGATCTACCACTGAGCTTAATTCCCAGCCCTGGAGAGCTCAGAAGAAGTTAATTGTCGCTTCTACCTGAGGTTGTCCATTTGTGATGTGCGTGCCTGCAGGACAACCCTCTTCCCACCTTTAAGGCCCTCCATTGCCGGCCTCTGAGTCAGCACCAAGGACAAGGTCAGCCGGGCGCTGTCCGCGGTCCTGAGACTGTGCTCCCCCCCCTGACAGGCCAGGAAGTTTCAAGGCCCGCAGGCCCCACAGATGACGTGTGTGAGTTTTGCAAGCAGCCCTGGTCAGTCAAGACAAAGGCTTTATGATCAAGTGAGCATTCTCATGGCTGATCTCCCCGTGGCCAGCGACCAGCCCCTCCACCTCGCAGACTGCCTCCTCCTTCTCTCTGCTCTTCATTCACTGAGTCCCAGCAAACACAGTCGTCCTTGTTTTTTTTCTTGGATATGTCAGGCATGGGGCTCACCTCAGGACCTTTGCACCTGCTGTCTTGTTTACCTGGGATTCTTCCTGCCCCCCCACCACATACTCTGGTTCCTCTCTCCTCTCTCTCTCTCTCTCTCTCTCTCTCTCTCTCTCTCTCTCTCTCTCTCTCGATGTCTGTGACTCTCTTACTGCTACACATCCACACACATTCTCCAGATGCTCACGTGACTCCCTTTCTTTCCTCACATCTCACCTATGCTGTTTTCTTCTCAGCGGACTCCCAGAAAACTCTTTAAATATGGAATCTGTCTCCATTCCAGAACTCTCTCACACACACTTTCTCCCTTCCTGCTGATGTAGCCCAGGCTGGATTCCAACCTGTTGTGTAGCCGAGGATGACCATGGACTCCTCATGGTCCTGCTCCTCCACCTCCCAAGGACTGAGATCACAGACATGGGCCACTATGATTAGCTACTCACCCTCTCTGGAAATGTCTCATTACCTTTATTTAATATGAGGAAAGTGACATTGTGCTGAGGACAGAGGACAGTTGTATGAGTCATTCTCTTCCCGTCCTGTGGTTCTTGAACAAGACTCAGGTGTGTCAGCAAGCACCTTTACCCAGTGATCCATCTCTCCAGCCCCTCAATTTTCTTAACTTAAAAAAGCATTTTAGCCAATTGGTGGTGGAGCACACCTTTGATCCCAGCACTTGGGAGGCAGAGGCGGGCGGATCTCTGTGAGTTCGAGGCCAGCCTGGTCTACAGAGTGAGATACAGGACAGACTCCAAAACGACACAGAGAAACCCTGCTTCGAATAACAACAACAACAAAAAGCATTTTAAATCGTGTGTGTGTATGTGTGTGTGTGTGCGTGTGTGCATCATGTGAGTGTGGGTGCACTCAGAGTCAAAAGACAGCATCAGACCCCTTGGAGCTGAACTTATCGCCCCTACATGAGCACTGGGAACAGACCTTCACTCAGCCATGTCTCCAGGCCCTCTTTTTAACATTACCATTGTTATTATTATTACTGGGGAGTCATGGAGGGAGACAGAGAGGATGTGCCATGCTGTACATGTGAAGTTCTCCACAGTTTGTGCTTCCCTCACACCCTGGGTTCTAGGGATGGAACTCAGGTTGTCAGGCTCCAAGAGAAGGGCTTTCACCCGCTCCGCTATCTCACGGGCTCTCACCCCACAATTCTTTTTTTTTTTTTTTTTTTTTTTTTTTTTTTTTTTTGAGACAGGGTTTCTCTGTGTAGCTTTGTGCCTTTCCTGGAACTCACTTGGTAGCCCAGGCTGGCCTCGAACTCACAGAGATCCGCCTGCCTCTGCCTCCTGAGTGCTGGGATTAAAGGCGTGCGCCACCACTGCCTGGCTCACCCCACAATTCTTACATTATCTTCCTTGGCTTGAGTTTTCTACTGGTCAGATATCAATACCTACATATCAGAGACCGAAAGCCCTGGTATTGGGCTACACCTGTAATCCCAGCACTCGGGAAGCTGAGGAAGGATGGTCATGGGCTACATGAGACCCTAGAAATCTCAAGCCCTTTTTTAAATCCTTGAACCTAGAGTTTGGACTCTATACGGTTTCATATTTGAGGCTTTGGGGATGTGCGTGACAGGGTCCCAGGCAACCCAATCTGCTCTCCAGCTTGCTACGTAGCCAAAGATGACCCTGAATTCCAGGTCCCTGTGCCTCCACCTCCCCTGTGTTTGACCACAGGCACATGCCACTACACCAGTTTGTGAGAAGCTGAGGATGGGTGTCCCAGGCAAGCGCTTTTCCAACCACCCCACATCCCTAGCCCCGATCCAGGACTCTGGCCCGTGTCACTGGCCCCACGGCCACACTGCCTCTCCACGTTTGTCCTTAGATACCCCGCGGCAGCTCACCCACACCCCTGCTCACAGCCATCTAGATCCAGTCTCCCCAGCACTCGGGGGAGGCAGGCACCGGGCCAAACTTCTGTTACAAACAGGTCTTTATTAAAGATGAGGAGGGAGGCAGGGAAGGGGACAGTGTTTCATCTGCCCACTGCCTTTGGCTATTCGGGGTAGGGGGACCTCCTTCTGCTTCACCCATGCCCCCCAAGATGGCACATCTGCGTGAGGCTGAGGCATAGGGAGCAGTATGAAGAAGAAGGGTGGGTCCCAAGAAAATAAAGTATTTTTCCACAGCCCTAATAAATAATAGAAGGTTTGGGGGTGCCCTGGGCACAGCCAAGGGGAGACAGCACCCGGAACTCCAAAACCTGTGAACTGGGGCAAGCCCTACCCAAGTAGGGAGTGGGAGGGTGTGAGATGATGCACCTGGGGGAGGAGCTAGAAGGGTAGGGATGCCCACAGGACCCTGCTATGGGGGAGCCTGCCCCCCACCCTCCAGCTGGACTCCGTGATTCTAGGGAGAGTCTGGACAGCCCTCCTTGACTTTGACTTGGCTTTGACACGGGTGGTCCCCCATTGACTGGAATCATTCCCACCCACTCTCGGCAATTCTGAAAACCAAGGGCTCCTATTGGCTGTTTAGACACTGAGCGTTGGCCAGAGTTGCCCCCTTGCTTGAGGGCGCTAAGAAGTGAGAGGTTCTTATTGGCTGCAGTAAACTTTTCGGTTGAATTCTGAGAACTAGGAGCTCTCCCTGGATAGGCAATGGTCAGTTGGGTCAATCATCAGCCGTTAAAAGGGCAGTCCTAGGGACATGGGCCCACCTGGTTACTTTTGCTTACCCAGATGTCCCAGAAGGCCAAAGAGCAGTCAAGAGACGCCCCCACCCCCCAAGTGTCCTTCCAGCCATCTTCTGATGCCGAGCCTGGCTGGTTTGGAGGGCCAGGGTCCTTTAGCACTTGCGTGGCACACGCACGCGTGGCAGGGAAGAAACGGGGGGGGGGACACTGGGCATATTTTAGGTGGTGGGTCTCACAGCAGGTGGTCGCGGCTGGCAAACAGATAAGGGCTGAAGTTGTCGCGGTGGAAGGGGGAGGGATGGAGTCCACTGAGGGTGTACAGGTCCCGTAGCAGGGGCGTGGGCAGCAGCAGCTTCCGGCCGCGGCCGCCTCCCCCGCCTGGGCCCCCGGGTCCAGGGGAGGAAGGCGAGGGACCCTGGCTGGGAGTCGGTGCGGGCAGGGGCAGCGGCAGCGGCAGGGGTGTTGGCTCAGACCTCAGTCGAGGGCGGGGCACACGGGGCGAGGAGCACATGGCTGGGGCCCTGGAGGACACACAGCTGGGAATCAGGTGGCCACGGCGGGCACAGTTCTGCGGCTCTGGAGATGACATTCGGAGACGAAGGGGTTAGCAGAACTGGAAGGTTGGCAGAGAAGCCCAAGGGGGACCTCCGCCCACCTGCAAGAGACCCTCCCTGCTCAGCCCCCCATTTCCTCAGCACTCACTGGATGGGGTGAGCCGTGCCGGTGTCGAATGCGGCCTGCAGGTCTCGGGTTCCTGAGACAAAAAAGAAGAGGGAGGAGGCTAGAGGATCCCAGGACCCCTCAACTCCCAGTCAAAAGGGGCTCATCGGCCGGACGCCCCCATGGAAGACGCAGATTAACGACGTAACTTTGGGAGGGAGAGGGGAGTGTAACCTTCCATGCACTAAGGCTTGTTTCTTCCTAGGACTTCATCCCCAGAGCTGGATGGCTCCCCACCACCCTCCCCCGCGAGGCAAGGACCCTCACCGCCTGATTTCCTGCCTCCCTGGGCCTCCCCCACCCACCACCCTCTCCAGCCCGGAGCAGCTCCCGGGCCCCCTTACCTGGGCCACACTTAACTTTTCGAGGGGGCTGTCCATAGTGGGGGCCTGGCTCAGGTCCTCCCAGGGGGAGAGCCTTCGGCCAGAGGGGGGTCGGCTCTGGAAATTGTGTACAACACAGGTGACCTAGGCCAGAGAGATAGGAGCATGTTGAGGCCCGAGACCAGCAACACGAGAATTATGAAAAGACCATCAGTTTCAAATAGAAACTGAGGCTAGGATTTCCAAACACATGTAACCTTTCGTTACAATTTACTTTTTCTTATTGGTTGGTTTTTATTTTTTAAGAAAGGATCTCTCTATGGCTGTCCTGGAACTCTGTGTAGACCTGGCTGGCCTTGAACTCAACAGAGATCCACCTGCATCTCCTCCCAAGTGCTGGGACCAGGAGCGTACCACCATGCCTGGCTGCATTTATATGCTTGATATTTGGTATATTGTGCAATTATTTGGCATGAATATTGGTTTTTAATTTTTTTTTAGATTTATTTTTATTTTCTGTCTATGAGTGCTTTGCCTGTATGTCTGTGTACCACTTGCATGCCTGGTGCCCATGGAGGCCAGAAGAGGGCACTGGATCCCGTGGAACTGGAGTTACAGATGGTTGTGAGCCACCATGTGGGTGCTGGGAACTGAACCTAGGTCCTCTGCAAGAGGGCCAGTGCTCTAACATTCTGAGCTGTCTCTCCAGCCCTGAATATAGATATTTCAGTGTTTCAAAATATTATTACTTTTTATTATAACTACTCACTCTATGGGGATCCACCCATAGCACACTGCCTTTGTGGAGGTCAAGGGAAAACTTTGGGGAGTTAGTTAATTCCTTTTGCCAGGTGAGACCCAGGATGGAATTCTCACTTAGGCAGTTACACGACTGCCTTTACCTAAGGAGTTTTCTCAGCAGCCTTTCCCCAAATGTTCAAGGAGGGCTGAGCTATGGGTCACTCCATATGATGCTTGCCTAGCATGCATGAAGCCCTGGGTTTCACTCCCAGCACCACAAAAACAGGGCATTGGTGGGGTAGTGTATGGAATCCCAGCACTAGGAAGATGAGGCAGGAGGATCAGAAGTACAAGGTTATGTTTGGCCAGGAGTTGGTGGCACACAATTTGAGTGCCACCACTTGGGCGGCAGAAGTAGTCAGAGTTCTGAGTTCAAGGCCAGCTGGTCTACACAGTGCACTTCAATCCAGTCAGGGTTGCATAATGAGACCCTGTCAAAAAAATTAAAAAAAGAAAAGAAAGAAAGAATAGAAAAAAAAGGGGGGGGGGTTCATTGATTCACTATATAGCAGCTCTGGCTGGGCCTGGAACTCACTTTGTAGACCAAGCTGGCCTCAAACTCAAGAAATCTGTCTGCTTTTGCTACCCAAATGCTGGGATTAGAGGGATGTGCCACCATGCGTGGTCAAAATTATATATATATGGTTTTTTGAGACAGGGTTTCTCTGTGAAACAGTCCTGGCTGTCCTGGAACTCACTCTGTAGACCAGGCTGGCCTCCAACTCACAGAGATCCACCTGCCTCTGTCTCCTGAGTGCTAGGATTAAAGGCTTGTGCCATTACTGCCTGGTCAAAATATTCTTTAAAAATATATTTGGGGGTTCAGGAAAATGGCTGGTACACACGTGCGCGCGCACACACACACACACACACACACACACACACACACACACACATTTAATGCAGGCAAAACTCACACAAAATTAAAACTACACAAATCTTTAAAATACGTGCATATTTTTTAATGTATGGGTGGGTGTACATGTCTGTGTATGTGCAGGTGCATGTTTGTGGGTGTGTGGGTGTGTATGTGTGTGCACATGAAGGTGTGTTCTGTTGTGGAGGACACAGGCTGGTGTGTGTGGAAGGCAGGGCTAGTCTCTGGTGTCATTCCTCAGGAGTGGTCCACCTTGCTTTTTGAGACAGCCTCTCGTGGGCTGGAGCCCCCAGATCAGGCTAGACTGGCTGGCCAGTGAACCCCAGCAAACCTCCTGTCTGCCTCCCTGGTGCTGAGCTGGCAAGCATACCACTTCTGGCTTTTACGTGGGTGCCAGAGATCTGAATTCAAATCCTCATGCTCCACCAACTGAGCCACACCCCCTCCCCGTAAAATAGTATTTATTTCAGTTGCAGAGTGTTGTGGCATCCCTTTAAAATTTGCCCACCATGGCATGACCTTGTCAACCCACTTCATAGATGAGAACAAGCAAGCAGTCAGGGTCAAAAAGGAAAGGACGACTGCCCTCCCCAGGTCCCGCAGACTTTATACACCCTTCGGCATCATCGAGCAATTCTGCCCCTTGGGTCAGGGGACTGATAGAGGTCTTCCATTCAGAGACGGGTGGGAGGGGGACTCACCAGAAACGTGGCGATGGCCGCCCCCGTCAGAAAGCCAGCCAGCACGTCCGACCAGTGGTTGCGATACTCTGCCACGCGGACCACGCCCACCAGGAAGGCGGGGCACAGCAGGGCCAGGCAGAGGGAAGGTTTCACCAGGCGGGAGCCCTTCACCCGGAACACTAGGGTCACGTACATCTGTGGGACCCAAACTGATCAGAGGATGAACCCACGCTTTTCGGGTCAGAGCAATGGAGGCTTGAGGGAGTGGCCGAGGGCCTCCAGGAATGGGGCAGTGGACCCAAAGCGGGCCTCCGTAGGGGCAGGTGGAGATGTGACCACACACGTATAGAGAAGGGGTGCCTGGATTTGGGGTGGCAGGGGAGGGACTCCAAGGGTCCCAGGGGTTCTGCATGAAGGTAGTGTGGCCAGAGCGCCAAAAAGGACAGGTGAGGGTCTCTGGAACAGGCTTCCCCGTGATGGGGAAAGATGCTCGCTGCATGAAAGCAGGCGCACAGAACCAAGGAACAGAATCAGGGCCTAAGGAGCTTGTTCCGGGAAGTAGCCTCACAGCCTCATGGGGTCACAGAAGTGGCCTGGAGGGGACACATCAGTCATTCCAGAGGCCAGAAGAGGAAAGAAATCAAAGCAACAGAACGTGGGAACAGTGAAAGGCAACGGAGAGAATTACAGAATTAGGGGCGTGGTCAAAGCAGCAAAGGGGAGGGGCGAGCGCTCCAGGAGGCGGAGTCAAAGCCCACATGTTTACTTCCCCAGCCATCATCCTGGGCCTGCAGCCTCGTGCACCTGCGAGGGGCGGAGAGTCCACGGCAACTGGGGGGTAGTCCGGGCTCTAGGGCTGGGGTGCACCACGAGGGTGTGTGGCCTCCCGAAGCTCCAGCTCAGTGGGCGTGGCCGCACTCCCAGAGCTCCTCCCCCGGACCCCTGGCATCTCCCCCAGGGCCTCACCGCAGTGTAGGTGACCGCGTAGGCGCACAGGGCCGCGTCCTTGCAGGGGAAGGCGCGGCGAGCGGCGGCCACCAGGCTGGGGCTGCCTGCACAGGCGCTCTGGTCCGTGACGAAGCGGTCAGGCCCAGGCCGGTCAGGAGACGGCGGTGGGCAGCCCAGGGCCGTGTAGTTGGGGCGACACACAGACAGGAAGTGAGGCGTGGGGTTACCGGTCACCACCTGGCCCGCATTCGCAAAGATGGTCGTGGTGAAGAGGCCGAAAGAGTACACCCCTGGCGACGGGGAGAAAAGAGGTCATGTCCCTTCAACTGGGTCCCCACACCCTTGTCTATGTCTAAAATTAGTTTTTACGCCAGGCAGTGGCACACGCCTTTAATCCCAGTGCTGGAGAGGAAGAGGCAGGCGGATCTTTCTTTGAGATGGAGACAGGCCTGGTCTACAGAGTGAGTTCGAGGCCAGCCTGGTCTACAAAGTGAGTTCCAGGACAGCCAGGGCTACACAGAGAAATCCTCTTTTGAAAAAAAATCGAAAAAAAAAAAACCTTATACTTATTTATTTGGGTTTTATCTATTTGTGTAGACTCTGTTCTGCTTTATGTGGAGGTCAGAGGCTAGCCTGAGGTATTTAGTTCTTTTCTTCTACCACACAGGAACTCAGGTTGTCAGGCTTGGCAGCAAACTCCTTTGCCTGCTGGCAATCTCTGGTCTCAACTGTCTTGCTATTCTTAGGACGAAGGCCACTATAGTCAAGCTGGACCCTATGATAACTGCGCTGAAGTCCCCTTACCTTTGGTGCCACCATGGGTCCCTCACTATAATGTGTATCTACCTATAGTCTGCCTCTAAGAAACAAACTGTGTCGGGACGAGCCCTCCACCCCCCACCCCACCCCCGACTCCATCACAGCCACCGCGGCCCCTCACCACCACTGCATCAGGACTTCGGGACCCCCTAGGAAGACCCTATTGAAACTTCTGGGACTCCTCCTCTCCTTGCCCTTCTCTTCCTCTTATATTTGTTAAGAATTACATTTGTTTGGGGCTGGAGAGATGGCCCAGCAGTTAAGGGCACCGGCTGCTCTTCCAGAGGACCCGGGTTCAGTTCCCAGCACCCACATCACAACTGCCTGTAACTCCAGGTCCAGGGGATCTAACACCCTCACAGACATTTTCTTGCCTCACAGGCAAAAAAATAAATAAATAATTTAAAATTTTCAAAAGTTACATTAATTTGTGTGTGTGTGCTTATGTGCGAGGACATGAGAGGACAACTTGGGACAGACCTATGTGTCTGTCCTTCTAGCATACAGGTCTTAGGGTCTGAACTCAAGTTGTCAGACGTGGTAGCCTACACAGTGCCTTTACCCATGAACCCTCCGACCAGCATGCCCCACCCCCACCCAGGCAGAGTCTAGCTTTGTAACCCTGACTGGCCTTAAGCTTGATATATAGACCACGCTGGCTTAGGACTTTCAGTCTAGCCTGAACTTTAAAAAAAAAAAAAAAAAGGTTTACTTACTATTTTTACTTATGTGTATGTATGTGTGTGCCTTCATGAGTTTATGTGTACCACATGGATGTAGGTGCCCATGGAGGCCAGAGGGTGTCAGAGTCCCTGGAATGAGAGTCACAGGCAGCTGGGGGTGAGCAACTCATACCTGTCTGTAACTCCAGTTCCTGGGGATCCGATACCCTCATATAGACATACATGCAGGCAAAACACCAATGTACATAAAATAAAAATAATAAATTATTAAAAAAATAAGCTGGGCAGTGGAACATGCCTGTAGTTCCAGCACTCGACTCGAGAGGCAGAGGCAGGTGGATCTCTGTGAATTTGAGGCTAGCCTGATCTACAAAGTGAGTTTCAGGACAGCCAGAACTACACAGAGAAATCCTGTCTCCAATATTTGTGTGTGTGTGTGTGTGTGTGTTTGTATGCATGCCTCTGTCTATATGTAATGTATGTCTGTGTATGTATGCCTGTATCTAAGTGTCGGTACATGCATGTGTGTATATGTGTATGTGAGTGCGTGCATGCGTGCGTGCGTGCGTGCGTATGCGTGTGTGTGCCTGCATTATGTGTGTGTGTGTGCGCGCCTGCATCATGTGTGTGTGTGTGTGTGCCTGCATTATGTGTGTGTGTGTATGTGTGTGTGTGTGTGCCTGCATCATGTGTGTGTGTGTGTGTATGCCTGCATCGTGTGTGTGTGTGTGTGTGTGTGTGTGTGTGTGTGTGTGTGTGTGCCACATCTTATAGTCAGAGGACAACTCAGGAATCACCTCTCTCCTTTGACCACGTGGGTCTGGATAATCAAACTCACGTCAAGCTTGGTAGTAAGCGCCTGTACCCACTGAGCCGTAAGGTGGAATTGTCCCTTTGTCCCTGAACTCACCTCCCTCCCCAAGACCATTGGACTAACCCCAGGCTGCATCTCTCACCCAGGAAACGGACCAGCCTCCGGAGTGGGGGGCTGAAGCGGCAGCAGGCCCCAGACACGATGGTGCTCTCCCCACTGACAGGACTGGCGGAGGGCGGAGCAGGAAAGAAGGCGCGGGCCAGCTCCCCCAGCAGGATCTGTGGACGAGACTGAGATGGGGTCTTCGGGACCTTCGAGGCCAGCGCTCCCCCAGCCCCAACCTGGCCTTCCTGCCTTCGGGGAGTCTGTACTCCCTGGCATCCCCCCGGGTGACCCACACCATCTCACCGTGAACGTAGGCCCAGCAGTGACCAGGGCATAGATGAGGGCGGGAGGGGCCCGGCTGGCAGCCTCAGGCCCCGGGTACGGCTTGGCATAAGCGCTGTCATAGCAGAAGAAGCCCTGGGTGTGCACAGGGAAGGTGTCCGTGAACTCCAGGCGGTATGCCAGCAGGACCACAATGCCCAGCAACACAGACTGCAACCGGTCAGGGCCAAGAGAGGCAAAAAGAGACAGGAGGAGGTCAGAGGCCATGAGGCCGTGGAGAGAGAGACAGGAGAGGAGGGAGGGGAGGAAGGAATACATTTTTACCTTCCCAACAGCTGTAGCTACGGTTCTGTTTTTGTTTTGTTTTGTTTTATCTTGTTGTTTTGTTTTGAGGCAAGGCCTCATGTAACCCAGGATGGCTTTAAACTCACTATGGGGATAACTTCTGATCTTCCAGCTTCTACCTCCCTAGTACTGGGGTTATAGTTGTAGATCAGTACACCTTGTCTACTCAGTGCTGGGGATGGAGCCCATGGCTTTGTCAAGTTAGGCAAGTCTCTATGAACTGAACCATATCCTCAGCCCATTATTTATTTATCTATTTATTTACTTACTGGTTTTTTTTTTTTGGGGGGGGTCTCATTATGTATCTCAGGCTGGCATGGAAATCATACACTTTTGTTATTGTTGTTTTAGACAGGGTATTACTATGTACCCCTGGCTGTCCTGGAACTCACTATGTAGACCAGGCTGACCTCAAACTCACAGAGATCCCCCTGCCTCTGCCTCCTGAGTGCTGTGATTAAAGGTGTGCACCATCGCCTCCTGGCTTGATCTCATTCCTTAGTCCTGCCTGGCCTGGAACTTATCATGTATATGGAATGGCCTTCAAGTTGTAGGCATTCTCCTGCTTCTGCCTCCTGGATGTTAGGATTGCAAGTATGCATTTACAATGGCTGCACCTTGCAATTTCTTTTCTCTTTCTGTCTTTATCTTTTTTTTTTTTTTTTTTTTTTTTTTTTTTTGAGACAGTCTCATGTAGCCCAGGCTGGCCTTGACTTCCCTGAAATCCTTCTCCTTCAGCCACCCAAATGCTGAGGTACATGTGCCACATATGTGCCATCATGCCCTGTTAATTATGACCATTTTAGAGATGAAGAAACTGAGGCTCAGGCATGTAAAGTCCCAAAGTATGAATGGATTAGGGCAGAATGGGGCTGGAATCCAGAGAGGAATGCTTCTGAGTCCAACCCTGTCACCACATCTCAAAAGGGGGCAGCAGCTAAAGTTCCAGGGTAATGGGGTGCGAGAGGTCAGAGGGAGAGAGAGAGAGAGGAGAGAGAGAGGAGAGAGAGGGAGGGAGGGAGGGAGGGAGGGAGAGAGAGAGAGAGAGAGAGAGAGAGAGAGAGAGAGAGAGAGAGAGAGACTGGACTGGAGCCAGGAAGGTGGGAAAATGAGTATGGGAAAGGGGTGGTCCAGGGGCAGGGAAACAGGCTGGCCAGGGATAAAGGGATGAAACAGGAATCAGGTTCCCTTTCTCAGAGTGGCTCTGAGGTCCTCACCTCCACGAAGACGAAGCAGGGGATGATGGAGAAACTTCGCTTCAGGTGAGGTCTCCCTCCAGCCATGGTGAAGGCTGGGCCTGTGGAGGAGGAGGAAGTTCGAACTCCAGGGGCACATGAGTGCATGAGGCTTCGTGGAGTTCTGAGTCTGCTCTTTAAGGTGGTTCCCACCCTGCTGGCCCTGCCCCTGCCCACCGGACATCCTGCCTCTTCTAACGCCAGGCCCTGACTTCTACCTGAGACCCAAGACTTTTTTTTCAAGTTATTGTTTTGTGTGTGTGTGTGTGTGTGTGTGTGTGTGTGTGTGTGTGTATGCATGTGTGCCACATTCTTTGTGTGGAGGTCAGAGGGCAACCTTTCATGTGACCCAAAAGAGTCTATTGTGGTCTCTTTTCTCTACTTTCTACAAAATCCTAATCAGATCTCATGCCTTCTAGGGGGACCTCGAATCAGTCTTCAGAGGAGACACCTCCAGCTTTAGAGAGGGTGCCCTTCTCTTTGGCACCCACCTTAATCACATTTTAGGGAATTTCATCTTCTTCTCCCAGGGGATCCCATGCTCCCTGCCCTCCCACTCCCAGTAGGCCCTTTTCCTAATCCCTTCCATCATGGCCTCCACATGCCGGCCCCCGCCCCACCCCCATGGGCTGTGGTATCTGGTGCGGGCTGATAGCCAGACCCTCCCTCTCTCCCAGCTGCCTCTCCCTCCGCCCCCCATCTTCTCAGCCCAGCTGCCTCCCCCAATCTCCTCTCACCAACCCCCTACATCTAACTTCACTCCTCAAGGGGTCGGTAGCCGATACAGCTCACACCCACAGTGACACTTGCTCTCACCTGTGCCAGCGCCCTAGGGCTTCCCACAGGCCTCCACCTCGACCACCACCGTCTCACAGCCGCTCCCGGAGGCCAGCAGGGCAAAGACACTCATCTCCATTGCACGGATGTGGGAAGTGAGGCCCAGGCAGGAGAGGGGAGGCACTGTGTGTCCAGGGCTCCATTGAGGCCTGCTCCACAGAGTGACACATTGGAGTGAGGGTCACCATAGGTCCCAGATGTACAGAGTCACTCAGACGGGTACTCCCACACGGTACAAACCAGGCACAGCTTCCATCCCAAACTCTATACACAGGGACACCTCAACATGCGACATTCATCTATTCCACAGCAAGATCCAAGCACCCTGTGTGGGGTGCCTGCTTCGTGCTGAGCAAGCCAGGTTTGCTCATTCAGACACGTCCCCAGTACCCCTAAACACACACACACACACACACACACACACACACACACACGCACACACACGTCCCCAGTACTCCTAAACACACACACACACACACACACACACACAGAGTTTGCATATGGCCTGTCACAGACACCCACACAGGCGGAACATACCCCCTCAAACACAGTCAGAGAAACACACAGTCAGACACATCCCAGCCCCCTACAAACCCTCACCCAGATACAGTCATCACCAGACTCCAGGTTGCCAACACATTTAGAGTCACAGCAGAGTCACTGCACACAATGAGAGTCACAGAATGGGTCACAGTGTCACACCCCCAGTTTCAAGGCACTCAATGACAGTCACACATATGAACACCCTCTCCAGTCATAGGAGAGACAGTGTGCCATCCACAACCTCAGCCACATGGCCAGGCAAGGATATGTGTGACATGGACTTGCAGCCACCGCAGGTAAGATCAGACACCTGCCAGATTGCAAAACAGCCACGCACACCATCAGAAAGAACACAACAGTAACCACAAAATGACAGCCAGATCACACAACTAGACACCTAGACACACACACACAGTGCAAGCAGTCATAGAAACACCCTAAGGAAGCCAGCGCGCTTCATGGATCGTGTTCTCTCTCTCTCTCTCTCTCTCTCTCTCTCTCTCTCTCTCTCTCTCTCTCACACACACACACACACACACACACACACACACACACTCACACACCGGCGGACACACCCGAACCCAGCACAGCCAGAGAGCCACACAACCAGTTACACAACCACACACCAACACGGGGCAGCCACACCATCATTGACCCACAGCCACCCTCGCAGCACTGTGACCTGGCTCCTGAGGCCCCTGGGGGTCCCCTCTCCAGGTTCCCCTCCCCCAACCCCATCCAAAGCCCGAGACCGCCGCCTCCCCACCCCCTAGCTACCCTCCCCCAAAAATGGACCCGCAGGGAACGTATCGGAAGGACCCACGTCCCCGGTCTGGACCTGCGTGTCCGGGCTGGGCAGCCTCGAGGCTGGAAAGAAGAGGCGCCCACGCTCCTCCCTCACCCTGTCTAGGCCGTCGCCGCCTGAGCCCCCTCTCCGTCTAGACGGTGCCGGCGCTGCAGGACAGTCAGACAGACCGCTGGTCAGGCAGGCGGACACGGAGATGGAGAAGTCTGGACCGCCGGGCTTGCAGCTCCGCGCAGACTCCGTGGCCGAGGCAGGGGCGGGGCCAAGGAGCCTTATTTGCATAATCCAGTGGGGTGGGGAAACGGGACATCATTTGCATAACCCATGGGGGCGGGCCCACGGCGTCGTGTTTGCCAGGTGGGCGGGGACATTGGCAACCTCATTTGCATGGCACTGTGGGCGGGGAGTTGTTAGCGTATTGGGGCGGGGCTATAGAACGCTCATTTGCATACCTCAATGAAGCAGGCGGGATGTGTTGGCAGAGATTGGAAGGGAAAAGAATGGAGAGAGAGATGGGTGGGGTAGCCTGAGGGAAGAGAAGAGTTCAGCCCCTTCAAAGGACACGCTATGCCACGCCTCTCCTCATTTGGGCATCGAAAGCCAGAATATCTGGATAACCAGGTCCATTTTTGTGTTTGTGACCGACTCATGCAGCCCTAGATGGTCTCCAGTTCTCTTTGTAGTTAAGGCTGGCCTTGAGCTTTGGATCCTCCTGCCTCCATTTCCTTGAGTGCCATAATTCAGGCCTGTTCCACTACATCTGGTTTGTATGGTGTTGGGGCTGGAACCCCAGGTTTCCTGTATGCTAAGCAAGCACTGTCCTGATTTTGTTTTTTTACATTTTTTTAAATTACATTTATTTATTGGGGTGTGTGCCACATTTTGTGTGTATTTAGAGGTTGGATGACAACTTGCAAGAATTAGTTCTTTCCTACCATTGGGAGGGTCCCTGAGATCAAACTCAGGTCTTCAGACTTGGTGGCAAGTACCTTACCCATTAAGCCATTTGGTTGGCCCACTTCTGTTTTTGAGACACAGTCTCCTCTAGCCCAGGCTGGTCTCATACTTTCTGTGTTAACTTTGAACTGATGTGCCTACTTCCATCTACCTCCCAGGTGCTGGATTGTATGCCCAACTGATACACACTATTTTCTCACTGTCCTAACTAGACCCACACATCCTTAAAAGTGTCCTGGTCTCTGCATCCTCTGAAACACCAAGGACTTGGCTGGGGGTGGCATGGGGAGGGACCCAGACTCTTGAACCAGCAGATGAAAAAGTCCAGGGTGGAGGAGGGTCTCGGCTAGTTTATTTTCTCTCTGAAGGGGTCTTCAGGGCAAGCAGTCCCAGCTGCTCAAGCTATGGGGAGAGAAGGTAGGTCATGGTCTAGCTTTAACTCCAGAACTCAGGGTTCCCAGCCAAGGAGCAGATGCCCAGACAGAGTGCCAGCCTCAAGGCCTAAACTGTGGGAATCACAAGGGGGCCAGATGGTAAGGGATGGTAAGAGGCTGAGGAGGGTCTGTACCAGGAGGATAGGATCCACTCTTGCTGAAAGGTCTCTCCCAGTCAGAATCGGAGTCCCAGGAGGGATACTGAGAACTCAGGCACCGGTGTTCCTTGGAGCCTGTGGGAGAGACATTCCATTCTGGCCCTTTAGACCCTGAACATGACCCTCTAACAACTTCAGAATATGGACTCTGCATCCCTCGAAATGAAACCACACTGATCCATGATCTAGACACCCACATTCCTTGTGTGACTTAAAGTAATACTAAATTATATCAATGACCCTTTAAATGTTCCCTTTAAAAGATCCCATAAGGGGCACCAGAGAGGCAGCTCAGTGGTAAAAAGTACTATTAGCTGCTCTTTCAGAGGACACAGGTTCAATTCCCAGCACCCACATGTTGGCTCATAACCCTCTGTAACTACAGTTCCAGAGGACCTGACACCTTCTTCTGGCCTCTGAGGGCACCAGGTACACAGTTGGTACACATATATATGCAAAATGCCCACATACATACAATACAATAAAATACATCTAAAAAAATTCCCACAGAGCCAGGAATGGTGGCATATATCTGTAACCCCTGGGGAGCTGGAAGCAGGAAGATCAGAAGTTCATCCTTGGCTACATAGTGAGTTTAATTAAGTTAGTCTGAGCTATGTAAGACCATATCTCAAAAAAACAAAGAGACTAAAAATCTCACAGATCCTAAATATGACCCCAATCAGCTCCTGCATGAAACATCCAGGGTCTATGTAGCCCAGGCTGGCCTTGAACTTGAGGGTCTCTTTCACTTACCACCCCTCCCAATTTCTGGGATTATAGGCCTTCAAAATCTCAACCAGTCCCTCAGCTACCCAATGTAGCCTTAGAACAGGACCCCACCCGATGTGACCCTCAGAAGACCCCTGAAGGTGGCCTCGTATACGTGAACCTGGGAATGACCTCCCCCCGACACCCCCATTACTAACTCAGGCCCTCACCCCTGAGACTGGAGGCTCTGGGCTTGGTGCCCACGGACAAGGCAAGACAATCGATGGAGCTCTGCAGACTGTGGACAGCAGACCTGTGGGGGGACAGAGAGACGGGGCCCCAAGAGACACTGGGGTATCCAAGACACCCCAGAATCAGAGCTAGGGCAAGGGAAGCTGTGGAAAGGGTGATTCCTAGGATAAGTAGGAAGGACTAGAACCATTTGTGTTCCAGATGCTGTGTGGGGGGGGGCGGTGCAAGTTAGAGGAGGGCTAGGGGTCAGAGGTCAGACTGGAGGCTGGCCTCACCATATGTCACTCAGCTCCTTCTGTAAATCATCCTTCCAGCAGCCACTGCTTTCCAAAGGGCCCTCCTCAGCCTCTGGCCATGAAGATGGCTCATATGCCTGCTGCTTCATCTTGGTCAGAACCTGAGGTTCGGGAGGGGGTTGTGAGGACAAGCAATCAGACACACAAGTAGTGACGACCATAGAGAGAGGTACTCGTGGGGTGGCGGCTTTATTCCCGGCTGTATTGAGAGCATGGAACCCTCAACGAACACCACTTCCTGATCGGGGAGGGAGCGCGGCTATTACACCCATTATATGGAGAGGCAAACGGAGGCCCAGAAAGACAAAATGATTTGCCCATAATAACATAGCATTAAATGGCAGAGCTGGGGTTTGGTTTCTGCCTCTGAGACTCAGCATGAGCTCCCACCTGCCCCGCGTCCTCATTTTCTCCGCTCACCTTCCGGCACTTCACCTGGGTTTTCTGCACCTTCTGGATATTCAAGAGGTTCTCTGAGATCTCATCCTCCTGGGCTTCTGTTGGGGAGAGAGCTCAGTGGACAGAGGAAGCCGAGGAGCCCCACCGCTTCCAGGCCACAGCCTCCAGGCACTCACGGAGCTTCTGATAGATGAAAGTCACTTCTTCCCGCACCAGCTCCAGCTCCTCCCACAGGAATTTCTTGCTGAGGGGAGAGATGAGCCTAGACCCACATTCCTAGCCCCTTCCCCAGGCCTCCAAGGCCTCCCACGTCCCCATCTGCCCAGCCCACTTCCAGCCACAGGCTCCTCCCACCGCCCTGGCTCCTTCCCGGGCATCAGGCTCCACCCACACCATCCAAGACCTCAGAATCGGTTCCGCAGCGCCAGGCTCCACCCACCCAGCCCTAGACCCCGCCCACAGCCCCGCCTTCTTTCACCGCCCTGGGGCCCGAGCCCTCACCTCCCAATCCACTTTCTCCTTCCTATCTGGATCTCCCCAGTCCTGTTCTCTCCTCCTGATTTCCACTCTCCACCCAGTCTTCTGAGGCCCTGTCTCCCTCCCCAACCCACCTCCAGCACCTTCCAGCTCCGTTAGGCTCCTCAACACCTCTCCCTAACCACCTCTCAGCGACCGGTCCTGCCCCCCACCTCCGTCGTCTCCCCCCCCCCCCCCCCCCCCGAGCCTTCCACTCCCTGCTGTATTAAGTTCTCTCAATGGCGGCCCGCTATCTTACAACCTCCACACTGCCCTCCTGCACACCCACCTGTCCCGGATCTCCTGGGCCAGCAGCTGTAGGCAGCGAGCCGTGCGGGACCGTTGCATCTCCTCACCGTCCCTCAGAGTCTTCTGCAAGCCCTGCAGACCTTGGGCCAGGGCCCCATACAGCTCCTGCCGACTCTGCTCAGTGCCCCACTTCTGGCCTTCCTTCTCTCCTTGGCGGCTTGTGGGGCTCAACACTTCTGCAGAGAGGGTGGGACACTCTTGCTTTTATTTTTGTGTGGGGGTGTACGTGTACATATCTGTTCACGTGTGTGCACAGGTGTGTGCACAGGTACGCAGACACGTGGATGTGTGTGGGCGAAGGGAGGTCCAAGGTCATACTGGGTGTTCTCAGTTCTTCTCCACCTTATCTTTTGAGACAGGGTCTCTCACTGAACCTGGAGCTCGAAGATTGGGGTAGACCTGCTGGCCAGGGAGCCCCAGGGCTCCTCCTTTCTCCACCTCTGCAGAACTGGGATTACGAGTGTACGCCACAAAGCCCAGCTTTTTTTTTAGCCTGAATTCTGGACATGAACTCAGGTCCTCATGCCTGGACGACAAGCATTTTAGTAACAGCTATCTCCCCAGTCCTGTATTTTTTAAGATTACTTATTTCTATTTTATGTGGTTTATGTTTCATAGGTGTTTTACCTGGTTCCCATGGAGGCCAGAAGAGTGTGTCCTATCCCCTGGAACTGACGCTACAGAGGATTGTGAGTGACCATGTGGATTCTGGGAACACAACCTGGGTCTTCTGCAAAAGCAGGCAGTGCTTTTTTATATTTTTTTTTCTTTTTTTTCAGAGCTGAGGACTGAACCCAGGACCTTGTGCTTGCTAGGCAAGCGCTCTACCACTGAGCTAAATCCCCAACCCCTATTTTTTATTTTTATATTTTATTTATTTATTTATTTATTTTTGGTTTTTCAAGACAGGGTTTCTCTGTATAGTTTTGGCGCCTGTCCTGGATCTCGCTCTGTAGACCAGGCTGGCCTCAAACTCACAGAAATCCGCCTGCCTCTGCCTCCAAGTGCTGGGATTAAAGGCGTGCGCCGCCGCCACAGGTGGCCGCAGGCAGTGCTCTTAACTGACAAGCCATCTCTCAGCCCCAGGGCTCTGTTTTTATTTTTTATTTTCCAGAAAAAATCTCTGTTGCAGTCTGACTTTCAGTCTCTAATTAGATGAGGGTAACCTTGAACTCCTAATCCTCCTGTTTCCATCTCCCACGTGCTGGGATTGCAGGCATGCACCCCCAGGTCCAGTTTTATTCCATGCTGGAGGTGGAACCCAGGACTTCATGCGTGCTTCATGCGTGCTCTACCAACTGAGGCCCAGCCCAGCCCAAAACGGTGGGAACCAGATGTGGCCTGGGACCAGCCTTGACTCCAGCTTTCCCTGACCCTGTTCTGACCTTGACCTGGAACTTCTACTCACTTCCAACTTACTCAGACCTGGGTCTCCGTCTAGTCCTTACCTTCAAGCTGCTGGATTTTGATCTGCTGTAGGCAGCTCTCCTTCTCCAGCATGGTCACAGAGTGGTTCAGGAACTCAAAAGCCTGGGGGGTGGGGGCACAGGTGAGGCTCTAGAGCAAGGACCACGACGAGAACAGGGGTACAGAGGAGGGGGGGCCTCACCTTGGTCTGAGCCTGCAACTGGGTCCTGAGAGACTCTAGTTCACATCGCAAGAGCTTCTGAGCATCAGGGATTAGCATGGCGTTCTTAACTGTAGGCAGAGGCAAGGGGGAGCCATGGCTGAGGTGCGATCAGAGCAGAGATGGGTGGGTAGATCAGAGGAGAGACAGGGGCATGTAGAGAGCAGGGGGGCCCCTGGAAGCATTTAATGAACGTGGGCCTTGGTACTGGAGAAGAAAGTGGATGTAGGGGGCCTGCAAGATGGCTCTGGGGGTGAAGGGACTTGCCACTAAACAGACGACCTGAGTTTGAACCCAGGGACCCGCAGGGTAGGAGAGAACCAACTGGTAAGTTGTCCTCTGACCTTCAAATGTGTGCCATGGCACACACATCCTCAAATACAGGAGGTAAATAAAGCAAAGTAAAGGAAAATTTAAGTGGGGCTAGAAACCCGACTGCCTCCCTCCAGTCTCAGCAGGAGAGGGCGTTCACCTTTTACTTTAGAAGAGCCAGGCTCCGGGGACTTCTGGGAAAGAGAAGAAGAGGAAAATGGTGATGAGTTCCCAGACTGCTTACCTTGATGCAGTTTGGAGGGAAGGATAAGAGTGGTCTCTCGAGTTCTGGTTATCCCTAACCAGGAATTCAGGCAAAACTGTGTCGGGGGCATTCATCCACTGCCCTTACCCCCAAGGTCATCATCTGAACATGCTCAGAAGGGCACTTGTGTGTCTCATCTCACGTGTTTATGGGCCCCTGGGTTGACCCTGGCAGGAAGCAGATGCCAAGCTTTCCCTTAGGAGTACAAGACATCACTGACAGCAGGGTCCACAGTGGACACCATCGGCACATGACACACCACAAGCTGTTGTTGAACATAATCAGCTACAGGCACACAATTTTAGACACAAGTGTGAGTCTCACACACACACAATCAGAAACCATATAGATACAAAAACAAACACAAGCACACACACACACCCCTTCAAAATATGAAAGTCAGACATAATGTCTCCTTCCTATAATCCTAGCATTCGGGAGATGGATGCAGAAGAAACAGGAGTTCAAATCCAGCTTTGGCTACAGAGCAAGTTCAGGGCCAGCTTGGCCTACAAGAGATACTCGCGAAACAAGCCAAGACACAAACAGGTTTTCTTCTAGTCCTTCCTTCTTCCCTCTAGGGTGCTGTTCTAGGTGCTGAAACCCCTGCAGGTCGCTGCTCAGCAGTCCCTTCCCTAGGCCCCACAGTGGTACACTGCAAGTACATTCCTGGGCTAAGGAGGCTTTGGGGAGTGTGTGACCTTGGTTGGGCTGTGGTTCCTCTTCACAAGCTCCTGGTCATGACAATGTTCCTTGTGCAGGTCTAAGTTGGAATAGGAGGCAGCCTCATGAGGCTGAGATGCCGAGTCCCACTCCGGCCCCCAATCCACAATCCTCGGTGTTTGTTCTGAAGTAGCGTTGACGATCTCAGGCTCCAAGGTCCTGGACCAGCGGGTCATACAGTCCAAAGCCCTGTCTGAGGAGGACCCTGGGGGAAAGGGTTTCCTTCAGGAACACGTGATAGCAAGCTTGCAATTGTCAGCCCCGTCCGGCCCTCTAGCTGTCTACCAGGCCCCCCAGGAACTCCAGTACTTGCCCCTCTTCTGGTTGGCAGGCCAAGATGTGATGGAGAGTGAAGGAGGTGAGCGGAGATGAGATACACAGTAGTCAGGGTCCCGGGGCAGGCCAGCCAAAAGAGGGTCGCTGCAGAGAGGGGGATGGGAGGGGCTCTGAGACCAGTCTCTAACTCGTAATCCTTTCATTTTTAGTAATTTACTGTTGTTTTCAAGACAGGGTCTTGTGTAGCCCAGGCTGGCCTCCAACTCATTATGTAGCCAAAGATGACCTTGAACTGCTGACCCTCGAGCTTCTACCTCCCTAGCTCCAGGATGACAGGAGTCACTACATTCAGTTTATACAGGGCTGGGGACGGAACCCAGCACGTTAGGCAAGTGCTCTACCAACTGAGCCTCAACCCCCGGCCTCCTAACCCCTCTAGAGTCTCCCCTCAGAGATGTTTCAGCCCAGAAATGTCTCAGTGTTGACAGAAGGCAAGTCAGATGAAAGGTCAATCCAGAGGTGGGGTTGGGGTATGAGAACCCAGACATCCCACACGAAGACGTTAAGGCCTTGAAGCGCTGGTCAGAGAACCCATGAATAAGGTGCTTGCCTGCAAAAATGGATCCCCAGTAACCAACTGAACAGTGGAAGGAGAGAACCAATGCCGTAAGCTTGACCTCTGACCTCTACATGTATGCCATGACATGTGCACACTCACACACACATCATACACACCTAAGAATAAGAAATAAAGTTTTATATTAAAAAACGAGAAGAGAGATAGCTCAGTGGTTAAGAGCACTGACTGATGTTCCAGAGGAACTGGGTTCAATTCCCAGGTTGTCTGGAGTCCGATCATGCCAGGATAAAAAAATAAATAAAAGGAAAAAAGAAGAGAGAAAAAGTAGGGGAGGTGGGGGGGGGGCGTGAGGGATTGGAAGAGAGGAGGGAGGGAGGGGAACTGTGATCTGGTTGTAAAAAAATTAATAAAAAGAAAGTAGCCACACGCCTTTAATCCCAGCACTCAGGAAGCTGAGGCAGGCAGATCTGTGTGAGTTCGAGGACAGTGTGATCTACAGAGTGAGTTCCAGGCCTGTCAGAGCTACCTAGAGAGACCCTGTCAAAAAAAAAAAAAAAAAAAAAAAAAGGCTTGAGAACTGGCTTAGCAGTTAAGAGCACAGCTGCTCTGCCAGGACCCAGGTTCAATTCCCAGCACCCACATGGTGACTCACAACCTTCTGTAACTCCAGTCCCAGAGGATTTGATGATCTCTTCTACCCTCCGTAGGAACCAGGCACCAAAGCAGTGCACAGACATGCATGCAAGCAAAACACTAACACACATAAAACAACGTTTAAAAATCTGAAACAGCAACAACAACAAAACCACATAAAGGGGCGGATGTGGTGGTCCACCCCTTTAATCTCAACTCTCAGGGGGATCCCCGAGTTCCAGGCCAGCCTGGTCTACAAAGCTAGTTCCAAGCCAGCCAGGGCTACACAATGGGAACCTGTCTGGGAAAAAAAAAAATCATCATATCCACTTTACTGGGCTGTCCTGGTAACACAGATTTAGTCCACTGCTTGGTAAACGAGAATCTGTTCTAGAATATCACCTGAGGACCACGGATGCCCTAGAAGAGTTAGAGGGGGAAAGGCAAGAGGCGTTTCAGAGCTCCACCGCAGGTGGATGCCCAACCCTGCCTGCCTCTCCCACCTCAATTAATCCGAGGTCCCCTTCTCCAGAGACTTCTTCAGAAGGGGCGTGACCACTGATACTGGCCCCGCCCTTGCACCCCGCCAGTCCCCCAACCCCCTTTGCCATCCTCACCTACCACATACCACCTGTTCATGCTCTCCCATCAGGGACCACGAAGCCAGTCCCAGCTGTGACGCTGAAGTTTTGATCCCTTGGGGACACCTTCGCTGGAAAACGCCGAAGGCCGAAGGTGGAGTCACAGAGAAGGGCGTGGTCTGCACTTAAGCCCCGCCCGCTCACTCCGGGTCAGGCGCGGAGCTCATTGGCGCCTGAGTCTCTTCGGTGTGACTGGATGAAGTTCGGAGAGGCGGGACGGCAGGATGATTCCCGCGAGCTGACTGGGCAATCGCTGAGTGGGCGGGCCCAGAGTTGTCAGATATGTGATCTTATTGGCTTCTGGCTGGCTGGGAGGTGGGGCGAGGCCTGCGGTGCGGAAGAAAACCCGGGAGGTCTCAGGCGAGCCGGAGCTGCATAGGCGCTGCCCCGGTTCGTGCACGCCTGACCTCGGGTGCTCCACGGTGGGATCATATGGGGACCCTGGGGGTGCCTCGGGATGTTTCTGTGTTGTCTCAGGTTTCTGGATGAGGGCTCTTAGAGCCAGGGTGATCCCTGGAGACCTAGGGATGCGAACTTGAGCTGCTGGGACTCTGGCTTTTGGGGTTCTATAAGGTGCAGTTGATACTGGTGTCTAGAGAAAGCCTGAGATCTTTTGCTGTAGAATTTTGTTTGTTTTTGAGACAAGGCCTCATGTATCTCAGATTGGTCTCCAGCTCCTGATCCTCCTGTCTGTACCTCCTCACTGCTGGAATGACAGAAAGGAGCCAGTGCTTGTCTTACACTGAGCTGGAGATGGAACGCAGGGCTTCCTGCACGTGAGGCAAGCACTGCCAGCTCAGCCACTTCCCCGGCTGGAGCCTGAGCTATTTATTGTTTGTTTTAAGACAGTCTCACCATATCTTAGGCTGTGATTTTCAGTGATTTTCCTGCATCATCCATATGTTGGGATTACAGGTGTGAGTCACACGGCCAGTCTCTGTTTTTAAATGCTTTTTGGAATGGAGGAGTAGCAATCCCCCTGTGTCAGTCTCCCAAGTGTGAGCTTCCACACTGGACTGAGATTGTTTTATTTATTATTATTATTATTATTATTATTATTACTTATTGCCATTACTTTGCAAGTGTTGGGAAGGGACTGTGAGGCCAACACTAACCAAGTCTCTGACCTCAAAGCCACAATTCCAGCCCCGAGCCTGAGCTCAGATGGACTGGTTGGGCATGAGGCTGTCCAGGGATTGCTTTGGGTCTTCCCACTGCCGTTTCCAGACTTTTCCCTCATCTCTGCACCCGTGTGGGGCTGGCCCTAAGCATTCTCTGCCAGGTTTCAAAGCTAGGGGGCAAAGGTTGACAGTTAAGCTGAATCACTGGTGCCTCCTTCCCAGGGCCACAGGATGGAGGACAGTGAGGATCCAGGAAGCCTGATTAAGGTGGTCCACTTGCTGGTCTTGTCTGGTGCCTGGGGCATGCAGATGTGGGTGACCTTTGCCTCAGGTAGGGACCTCCAACCTGTTACTTAGGGTGGGGACTGAATGGGAGGGGAACCTGGAAGGGTCCTAATGGGTGTTTGTGGCCCTCCCCCTCCCAGGCTTCCTGCTTTTCCGGAGTCTTCCTCGGCATACCTTCGGGCTAGTGCAGAGCAAGCTCTTCCCTGTCTACTTTCACATCTCCTTGGGCTGTGCCCTCATCAACCTCTGCATCTTGGCTCCGCAGCGGGCCTGGATCCACCTCTCGCTCTGGGAGGCCAGTCAGGTATGAGGGTTTGAGGGCACCATTCTCTGCAGATCTGTCCCCAGGACTCCAGTGAGCACTTATAGAGACTTCATTTTATTTTAATGTGTGTGTGCGCGCACGCGCGTGCATGCGTGTGTGTGTGTGTGTGTGTGTGTGTGTGTGTGTGTGCACATTCATGTGCACAATCACGTGTAGAGACCAGGTTTTGATGTTGTATCTTCCTCTCCAACTCTCTACCTTACTTTTGTTCTTTTGAGACAGGGTTTCTCTGTATAGCCCTGCTGTCCTGGAACTCACTCTGTAGACCAGGCTGGCCTCCAGCTCACAGAGATCTGTCTCCCTGCCTCCCGAGTGCTAGGATTAAAGGCTTATTTATTTTTTTGAGACAGGGTCTCTCATTGAACCCGAGGCTCACTGATTTGGTCAGACAAGCTGACTGGCAGTCTCCAGGGATCCTCGCACCTCCGTCTCCCCAGCACTGAGATTACAGGCATGAGCTGCCATGCCAGGCTTTGTAACAGGGTGCTGGGGGCTGGACTCAGGCCCTCCTGCTTGCATTGCACACACCTACTGACCACATCTCCCCAGCTCCTCCTTTGATGTTATTTTCATAGTGCTGGGGATAAAACCCAGAGCCCCGCACTAGCTAGGCACGCACTCTGCAGGTACATCTTCTTGACCTACATGGGTAGTGGTGGTGTTATTCCAAGGCAGGGTCTTGAACTCAGTATATGGAAGATGAGTTTGAACTTCTGGTCCTCCTGCCTCCTGAAATCGCAGGCATGTTCTCCCACCCATCATTTTATGAAGTGTTGGGAATTGAACCCAAGGCTTTGTGTATGCCAGACAGGAACCCTGCTAACTCAGCCACATCACCAACCCTCCGGTGGAAAAAAAAAAAAAATTAAAGATTTATTTTTATTATTTTCTTTTTGGTATTTTGAGACAGGGTTTAATCTCTGTAGCCCTGGCTGCCCTGGAACTCACTCTGTAGACCAGGCTGGCCCCTGCCTCTCCAGTGCTGAGATCAGAGGTGTGCACCCAGCTTTGATTATTTTCATTTATGTGTTTATTGTCTGTGTGTAGATATGTGCATATATGTGTGGGTACCCTCAGAGGCTAGTGGTGACAAATCACCCTAGAACTATAGTTACAGGCAGCTATGAGCTGCTCAGAGTGGGTGCTGGCAACCAGACTCGGTCCTCTGCAAAAGCAGTGCTCTCTTAACTGCTGAGCCAGCCATCTCTACATCCTCAGGCTGGCCTCAAACTTGTGCATTCTCCTGCTTCCACTTTTCAGGATATCCTTCTGGTGTGGGCCACCACAACCAGCTCAAGTGACATTGTTTTGAAAAGGGGAAAGAAATGCCTCTTATTCCTGGTAAAGACAGAGCTGGTCACTGGGTGGCCTTGAACAGTGCACACATCCGGCATGGCTACCCCGGCAGCCCTCCATGTCCAGCCTTATCTTCCCCATTGGCTCTCATCTCCTCTGTGCCTGATAGCTGGGCCTCCTGCCAGACTGCAGTGACTCAGCTGAGCTGAGGTTCTGACCTCAGTCCATTGTGTGAAAACTAGCCGGACTGGGAATTTAGGTTTCCCCGCTCCCATGTACACTTTCCCTAAGCCACAACGTAAGGAACAATTCTTACAGCTCAGTACAGCTCAGGTTTCCTCACCCTCCCCTCCCTCTGCTCTTGACGTTTCAGATGTGGGCAGGTGAGACTTGATGGGTGTGTCACCTCTCAGCCTGGTGTGGTGGTGCACACGGCACACACACACACACACACATACACACACACACACACACACACACACACCACCCCAGGATGTAGGAAGATTAACCAGGGAGATTACACAAGTTCCAGGCCAGTCTGGGCTGCATAGTAAGACTCTGGTTCAAAAACAACAACAACAAACAAGCCAGGTGTGATGGTGCGCACCTTTACTCTCAGCAATCTGGAGGCAGAGGCAGGAGAATCTCTGTGAGTCACAGGCCAGCCTGGCCTACATAGAGAGTTCAAGGACAGCCGGAACTACACCGAGAGAGACCCTGTCTCAAAAAACATTAATTAAAATTAGGCCAGGTCGTGGTGGCACATGCCTTTTATACCAGCACCCAGGAGGCAGAGGCAGGCAGATATCTGTGAGTTTGAGGCCAGCCTGCTCTACAGATCCAGTTCCAGGACAGCCAGGGCTACCCAGTGAAACCCTGTCTCAAAACACCAAAATAGCCGGGCGTTGGTGGCGCACGCCTTTAATCCCAGCACTCGGGAGGCAGAGCCAGGCGGATCTCTGTGAGTTCGAGGCCAGCCTGGGCTACCAAGTGAGCTCCAGGAAAGGCGCAAAGCTACACAGAGAAACCCTGTCTCGAAAAACCAAAAAAAAAAAAAAAAAAACACCAAAATAACTAAAATAACAATTTAAATTAAAAACCAAGGCTGACATGTGGTAATCCCAGCTCTTGGGGGCAGAGGTGGGAGGATCAGGAGATCAAGGCCAGTGTCAGCCACACAGGGAGCCTGAGCTACTGAGATCCTGTCTCAACCCCACAAAAGAATAGTCTCTTAGAGCTCAGAGAGGGTTCTGAGTAACTGGTATTTCCCAGGTGATTAATTGAGTTCCTGTTCGTTCAGTGTCAGTTTCTGGGGTCTGAGATGGGCCCTATTTTAGGCTGTGAGCAGAAAGAATGAAGGAATGATGAGTGTTATCTGTCTTCCTTTTGGGGAGAGTAGATGGGCATCCTATCATCCCAGCTCTTTGGGAGGCTTAGCCAGGAGGATTGCAAGTTCAAGGCTAGCCTTGGCTACATAGTGAGTTCTATTCCAGCCCAGGTAACTTAGTGAGACCTTGCCTCAAAGTGAAAAGAGCGGAGGCTGGGGGATGACTTGGGCAGAAAAGTGCTTGTGCACATACCTGAGGACCAGAGTTCGAATCCTCAGCATCCATTCAAACCGCAAACACAGAGGAGTTACCCAACATGGGGAGGGGGTGGAGTCAAGGGTGGAGACAGGCAGATCTCTGAAGCCCATTGGCCCACCAGTCAGTCCAGCTGAATGAGGGAGTTCCAGGATCAAGGAGAGACACCATCTCAGAAACCAAGGTGGACGGTTTAGCAAGCAAAGGCCCTTGCTTGCCGAGCCTGATGACAATCTGAGTTGGATTCCTGAGGGTCTACATGGAGGCAGAAGAGAAATGACTCCCTCATGTTGTATCACACACACAAAGGCATGTTATTACACACACACACAAACACATGCACGCACACACACACACACACACACACACACACACACACACACACCAAGTA
The DNA here is from genome assembly GCF_049852395.1 of Peromyscus maniculatus bairdii. NCBI lineage: Eukaryota > Metazoa > Chordata > Mammalia > Rodentia > Cricetidae > Peromyscus > Peromyscus maniculatus. Next base: position 17,871,088 of record NC_134858.1, on the reverse strand, counting down.
AATGCAATAAAAAAATTTTTAAATGAAAAAGGGCCAGGTGGTGGTGGCGCACACCTTTAACCCCAGCACTTGGGAGGCAGAGGCAGGTGGGTCTCTGTGAGTTTGAGTCCAGCCAGGACGGCTAGGGTGAGAAACACTGTCTCAAAACCCTACTCCCACCCCCACCCAAAAAATGGTGGAAAGCCCAAGGCAACCTCTAGCCTCCACAGAAACACACACACACACACACACACACACACACACACACACACACACACACGCATGAACAAGTACATATACCACATATGCACAAAGGAAGTTAAAGAAGGGATGTAGCTCAGGGGTGGGACTTACCTGTGACTGAGACCCCAAGATCGAGTCTCAGTAATGCAAAAAACACGTCTTGTTTTGAAGAAGAGGTTTTGGTGTTCAAGGTGTCTCTGGGCAAGAGAAGAAGCCATAGATTCTTTCCTTAGGACTGCTACTGTCAGGGTCTGGGTGCGGGGAACTCTCTGGGCTGTGAGGATATCGGCATGCTCTCTCTTGGGCCCCCCCACCCTCTCAGCCCCCCTCACCCTCTCAGCCCCCCTCACCCTCTCAGCCCTCCTCACCCTCTCAGCCCCCCCCACCCTCTCAGCCCTCCTCACCCTCTCAGCCCCCCTCACCCTCTCAGCCCCCCTCACCCTCTCAGCCCCCCTCACCCTGCCTCCCCATCACTGTCCTCAGCTCGCTCTGCTGCTCCTGAGCCTCACACTGGCCACCATCAACGCACGCTGGCTGGAGGCCCGTACCACGGCCGCCATGTGGGCCCTGCAGACCGTGGAGAAAGATCGAGGCCTGGGGACAGAGGTGCCAGGCAGCCACCAGGGCCCTGACCCCTACCGCCAGCTGCGGGAGAAGGACCCCAAGTACAGTGCCCTTCGCCAGAAGTTCTTCCACTACCATGGCTTGTCTTCCCTCTGCAACCTGGGCTGCCTGCTGAGCAACGGGCTCTGCCTTGCGGGCCTTGCTCTGGGGCTCCAGAGCCTCTAACACAGGCCCCGTGTGCCAATAAATGCTTCTCTGGAGATGGCTGTGGTTGTTTGTCCAGGTGATGAGTGTGTGTGTGAGTGTGTGTGTGTGAGTGTGTGTGTGTGTGTGTGTGTGCACATGCACTGGGACAGCACCCCGTTTCATGTTTCCCTGTTCCTGTAGCATGATGCTTTGGAGTGTGAGCTGCCGCAGCTCTGGCATATCTCCTCTAATGATGACCATTTATTGAGTGCCTGCTGTATGCCTGTCATGGTGCTGACCATTGTTACTGTAGGTTCCCACCTCTCGGGCACAATCGTATTCCATATCCTGCTGACACTGGAAGTGACATTGTGACTTGTTTAGGCTGATGAGATGTGAGCAGAAGTGACATGCGTTTGCAAGACAGTATGGAGCTTGCTCAGCTTTCCTGGTCCGTAGCATCCACCCTGAGATGGGGACCTAGATGAGTGGTATCCCAGAGACTCTGGGGGCTGCTTGTTTCTGAGAATAACTCGGTTCTTCCTAGATAACACACTCCAGCTCAGTCCATATATATTGGAGTTTTGGAGACAGCTGTTCCCTCTAGGTGTCTGGGTGAGCAGAGAAGTTCAAGTTGCTCTGTGTCGCGCGTGCGCGCGCCTATGTGTGTTTTGAGGCAGGGTGTCCAGGGAACTCTGTGGCCCAGATTGGCCTGAAACTCATGATGACAATCCTTCTGCCTCAGCCTCTTATGTGCTAAGATTACAGGTGTGAGCAACTACATCAGTCTATATTTTTGTTTTGAGACAAGTTCTCTGGGCCCCTGGGGTCCCTGGAATCCTCCGGTCATCAGGCCTAATGGCAATGTGCCTTTGCCCACTCATCCATTTCGATGGCCTCTCTATATTATTTTGAATATATAATATTATTTGGCCTCAGACAAATATCTGTCTTCCTTTGATCCTTAATTTTCTTATTTTTTTAAGGTTTATTTATTATACAGTGTTCTGTCTGCATGTATGCCTTCAGGCCAGGAGAGGGCACCAGATCTCATGGATACTTGTGAGCCACCATGTGGTTGCTGGGAATTGAACTCAGGACCTCTGGAAGAGCAATCAATGTTCTTAACCTCCAAGGCATCTCTCCAGCCCTAATTTCCTTATTTCTAAAACATATTTTAACTCCAGGAGCCCTTAAGAGCGTTGAACAGAGTAACCCAGCACCCTTTAGGGCCATGTGGTCTTCATCGCCAGCATTGAAAAGGAAATGGGGTGGGGGTGGAGAGTGCTTCCTTAGTAGACAAGAAGGCTCAGGCTCATTCTCAGCACCACCTGCAGTCCCAGACCTGAGAGGTGGAGGCAGGAGCATCAGTTTATTTATTTATTCTTGGCTACAGAATGAATTCCAGGCAAGCTTGGACTAAATGAGACCTTGTCTGAAAAAATAAATAAAATAACATTTTTTTTTTAGATTCTAAATTTTATTTTACATGAGTATTTTGCCTATATGTATTTCTGTCCACGTTGGTTCTTGCTGCTTGATAAAATAAGAAGGGTGGAGGTCAGAGCCCCCTGGAACTGGAGTTATGGATGGCTGTGAGTCACCATGTGGGTGCTGAGACTCAAACCCAGACGCTCTGCAAGAACAAGTGCTTTTAACCGTTGGGCCATCTCTCCAGCCTCCAAAATTAAAAAAATTAAAAACAAAAACGTGGCTACACACTTGACAGATGGGAAAATTGAGGTTCGGAGAGGTTAAATATGTCCCGAGTCACCGTCCTAGAAAGTGGAGGTGGGACTAGAACCCAGCTCCTGAGGTTTTCCTCTTGACCACAGAGTATATAGAAGACATTTTCGACTTGAAGTTAGGGGAAAGGAGATATATGCTTCTAGGAGAGGCTACGGTGGGGCTTTGTCAGGTCCCTCACATCCAGCTCTCACTCCCTGCTTCTTGGGCTGGCACACCGCGTGCTCTCATCTGATTGGCTCTTGCTCGGCTCAACTTTCGGGGACAGCCCCTACACGTTATGCCCCGCCCACTTCTCTGCCTTGCCCGTCACTCCACCCCGGTCCCGCCTCCCGCCGTGGGCCCTCTACTACCAGGCCCGCGCCCTCAATTCCCCGCCCACAGTGAGCGCCCCTCCAGGCGGCCCCGCACCGGCCACACCCGCCTCCGCCCGCACGGCTTCGCCCACTCCGCTAGGACCCTCTCAGGGTCCCTGTCCCCGGCGGGCCACGCCCATCTCCTGGCTCCTCCTCTTGCGAACGCCACGCCCACCCCAGACGCCAACTCTCACGGCAGCCCCGCCCCCTCTAGCCCCACCCACGCATCGCTCCTGCTCCTGCCGCGGCCTCGCCCCCTCCACCTGGGCGGAGCCGGCGCGGGATCCGGGTGTCGGTGCTGGCGGCGGTGGCTGCGGGGCGGGGGTCGCGGCCGTGTGCAGGCTGCAGCGACTTCGTGGGCGGACCCCGGTGCGCGAGGCGTGACCCGAGGTGAGTGCCGGGGCGAGGGCGCCAGTCCGCCCGCGGGTTCGCGCGTGCGCTGTGACAGGTTGGGCTGGGGTCCGCACGAGGCCGGGTCCCTCGCCCCCAGCGGGGCTGCTGGCTCTTGGAGGTTCCCCGCGCCCCGCTGGCTCCGCGAGCGGCGGCGAGGTGGGCGAGGAGCCCAGCCGGGGGCGAGCGAGGGCGCCATATGGTGATGGGGGAGGCACCTGCTGGTGCACGCAGTAAAGTGACAGCTCGGATGCCAGCCGTGAGGACCGGGGGACCCCTAGGCGGCCCGGAAGAGGAGCCGCGGTGGGGCGGGGGCAAGCCTGAAGGCCCTGCCAGGCGGACGCTTTGCGGTCCCTCCTCAAACCCGTTCTCCCGGAACACAGGGTGGGTGGGGTTGGCTGCGTTCTCTTTGGAAATGCACCGGGCAGAGAAACAGAAAACACCGAAGGCCGTTGAGAAATACTTTTGCTTGGGCTTCCGAGAGCGACTCTAGACAGCTGGGGAAACTGAAGCCCGGAGAGATTGGAAGGGCACCCTGAATTCGGGTTTGACAGCGTGCTGGAGTGTGGGCAGATATAAAGAGCAGGATATGGGGTGGTGGTGGTGGGTTTTGTGGTCATTGGGTGACTAGGATAATTCCCTTGGATTTGATGACTTTCATTCCTGTCTCTGTGGACCATGGCTGGGGTGAGTCAGCTTTGGCCAAGAGGAAGCCAAGCCCGGCCCCTTTGACAAATAAAATGGCAGGTACCCACTTGGAAGCCTAACTGGGGCTTTCAACTATGCTGTATTTATAGAAATTCCCCTTACCTTGGGGGACAGGGAAGGGTCAAAGCGGACCTAAAGGGGAAAGAACAGGCAGCCCAGTGGCAGGCACCAGCTAAGTCAACATCCAGGCCCTGATGGAGGGGCTCTGTCTAGTTGGCAGTCACCCCCCTCCCTCCAGCTCACACCTGGCCATACCAGCTGCTTACACTGGGCAAAGTCCAGTCTGCAGCCCGTGCGACTTCCTCCCCACCACCACCACCACCACCACCGGCCCTGAGTTTTTACTGTTACCTGACTTCAGCACCTCAGGGCAGGCAATCAGAGCCTTCCACCATAAAGGCTCCTTTTTGCCTTTTTTTTTTTTTTTTTTGAGACAGGTTCTCATGTAGCACAGTTTGGTAGCAAATGTCCAGTGTAGCGCAGGATGACCTTGAACTGCAGACCCTCCTGTCTCTGCCTCCCTAGTGGTGGAATTACAGGTGTGCACATCACACCTGGTTTACTGGGTGCTGGGCTGAAACCCCAGGTGAGCACTCTCCCACTAAGTCACACTCCCAGCCCTCAGTTTCACCTTTATATAAAGATTAAACAGCAGCCATAGCCCTGCCACTGTGTCTTCCATAAAAGGTGAGTGTTTTTCTGTTTCATGCACGGCTGTGTCTCTTCAGAGACCAGTGCCTGGTGCAGAGAAGGACCGGGCAGAGGTGTGTTGATGAGTACTAACAAGAGTCATCAGGAAGGGCATTACACCTGTAATCGCAGTTCCGGAGGCAGGGCTCAGAAGTTTGATGTCATTATCCACCACGTGGGGAGCTTGAGGCCAGCCTGAGCTACATGAGACTTTTTCTAAAAAGAATTTTTAAAAAAGAAGAAAAGACCGAGGACTGGAGAGGCGGCCCAGCTGTTGAGAAGCAGGTATTGCTCTTTCAGAGGACCTAAAGCATAGGTCAGTCAGCTCAGGAGCGCCTGGAACCCCAGCCCCAAGGTGGAGGGACATGCCTGTCACCCCACATGCACTTGGCTGCAGAGGCAGGAGGGCTGGGAGTTCACGGCCAGACTAGGCTCCAGTGAGACCTTGTCTCCTAGAAGACAGACAGGAATAAACTAGGGCGGGGGGTGGGGGTGGGGCGGCTCTGCAGGTGGAGGCACTTGCTGCCCCTCCTGGTGACTGAGTTGGATCCTGGATCCACACGTTGGGAGACAAATAGACTGGCAGGCTCAGTGGTTGGTGCCTGCCCCCTTGCAGGATTCTACTCTTCCCCCTCAGGATTTCAGGCCTCCCCTCCAAGCAGATCCCACCACGATGGCATCCGCTAGTGAGTCCCCTGCCAGCCCGAGGGATGCAGCCGACCAGAACTTTGACTACATGTTCAAACTGCTCTTGATCGGGAATAGCAGTGTGGGCAAGACCTCCTTCCTGTTCCGCTACGCCGATGATTCCTTCACCCCTGCCTTTGTGAGCACAGTGGGCATCGACTTCAAGGTCAAGACAGTCTATCGGCACGACAAGAGAATCAAGCTGCAGATTTGGGTGGGTTGAGGAGCCATATGGGGAATTGGGAGGGCAGCCAACAGAGAATCAGACCCTGAGGAGAGTTCCCAGGAGACAGAGAGTAGCTTAGGGCAGGGAGGTGTCTTTTGGCTGAGGTAAATCCATCAGGATGTGGGAACGTGCCCTGCTCTGGGTGGCCTGTGGAGGGACAAGGTGGACGGAAGGTGCCTGTTGTAAGTGCCAGTGACTAGTGAGGAAGAAGTTGGGGACCACCTTGGGGACTCCCACAGAGGCTGCCAGATTCAGAGCTAAACCCTGTCCCCAGTCCAGCTGTTGATATCGTCATGGTAACAAGGAGACCAGGTGGCAGATCAAGATGGTGGCCTGAGGTCCAGATGGCTCTTCTTTGTGACTATTACATTGGCTTTTGGAAACAAGGTTAGGGATGCTCATAAATGGGAGATGGCCCTGCACACTGGAGCCCATCCAGGGCAGAGCTGAGTCCGTTCACAGAGCTCTCAAGATGCCACCAGGGTGGGCCTGGTGATACATCCCTGTAATGGCTCACACTAGGATGGGCAGTGAGAGCAGTGAGGGCGGAGTCATGCCTCCCTCATCAGACTGGGCCATGAGGGCAGACTGGTATTCCTCCGATTAGACTGCGTGTGAGGGCAGGCCCGTGCCTCCCCATCAGGTTGGGCCTGTGAAGGCAACACTCCTCTTCTCCCACCGGATTGGACAAGGGCAGACCTGTGCCCCTTGCAGGGCCTTGCAGAGTCAGGGAGGGAGCAGGGGGCCCCCAGCTGACTGACCGCTGTTTGCCTAGGACACAGCAGGCCAGGAGCGCTACCGGACCATCACCACAGCCTACTACCGCGGAGCCATGGGCTTCCTGCTCATGTATGACATCTCCAACCAGGAGTCCTTCACCGCAGTGCAGGACTGGTGAGTGCTGGCCAACCACTGCGTGCCACGGGCCTTCGTTCTCCCCTCCCCCACCTGTAACCTCCCTCTCCATGTCCACCACTCCACAGGGCTACACAGATCAAGACCTACTCCTGGGACAATGCCCAGGTCATCCTCGTGGGGAACAAGTGTGACCTGGAGGACGAACGCGTCGTACCTGCTGAGGATGGCCGGAGGCTCGCTGATGACCTTGGTTAGTGCCCACCCTGAGCCGCAGGTCGCGTCTCCTCGCTCCAAACCCTTGCCGTCACACTTGAGTTCCAGTCAGTTCCACAGTGGTTAGTTGAGGATCTGGTGGGGAGAGAAGGAAAATACGCGTGTGTTGGGGCTGGGGAGATAGAGGGTTTGGTGGGTAAGAATGCTTATTGCACAAACGTGAGGCTCTGAGTTCGAGTCACAGCAGCTGCACCAAGGTCAGACATGGCCACACATGTGCACATGCACACACCCCTTCATGCCTGTAACCCACCCCAGCACTGTGTGGGGCTGAGACCAGGATCCCTGGGGCTGGCTGGGTGTCCGGCTAGCTAAAGGTTCAGTGAGAGACACTGTCTCAAGGGAATAAGGTGGGCTTGAGAAAGCAGGTCCCTGGTGTCCTCCTCTGCCTCCAGGAGACACTCATACAGCTGCCCACAGATGCACACACATACCAGGTCCCTGGTGTCCTCCTCTGCCTCCAGGAGACACTCATACAGCTGCCCACAGATGCACACACATACCAGGTCCCTGGTGTCCTCCTCTGCCTCCAGGAGACACTCATACAGCTGCCCACAGATGCACACACATACCACACTTACAGTGAGATAACCCATAAACATACCCATATATATGCCATCTTCTCCCATTTCGGGGAATACACCCCTGTCCTGGGAACCCAGTTGACTGACCCTGGTGTCCACTCTTCACTTTCTTTAAAAAATTTCCATATCAGGTATTAACATACTATAGCCCACCATCTAGATTTTGTTGTTGCTTTGAGACAGGGTTTCACTGTAATCCTGGCTGGCACTGGACTCAGCTATGGGACGCAGTAGACCAGGACAGCCTCAAACTCACACAGATCCATCTGTCTCTGCCTCCCAAGTGCTGAGATAGAGGTGTGCGCTAACACATCTGGCATCTACTACCTTTTTTTTTTTTTTTTTTTCTGTATTCTGGAACCTGAGTGAAGTGACTCTCACCAATTTTTCCTTGCTTTTTTGTCTTTTGGTGCTCGGAGCTGAACACAAGGCTGTCTGCAAATTAAGTAGGCACCTACCACTGAGCAACACCACCAACCTAGGTTTTACATTTTTTAGTGTTCTTTGGAAAGTCTCACTATGTAGCACAGGCTGAGCTTGAACTCGTGAACTTAACCTCCCAAGTTGCTGGAACTGCAGGCTTCCCTTTTCATTCAGAATACTGATTTGTTGTAGGGATTGAGTTTTCATTCTGTGGGGAAGATTCTGTAACCCACATTTGCCTGTAAAGATCCAAGTGCAGTGGGTCACACCTAAATCCCAGGACACAGGAGCTGGCAACAGGAGAATTGTCATGAGGTGAAGATCAGCCTGGGATACATAACGAGACACTATCTTAAATAAATAAACAAGGGCTAGAGACATGGCTCCACAGTTAAGAATACTTTCTGTTCTTGCAAAGAACCCAGGTTTGATTCCCAGCACCTACATGGCACATATATTTGCATATATGTACACACATACACACACACACACACACACACACACACACACACACACACACATACCACCACCACCACCACCAGGTACATGTACATACGCATAAAATAAAATGTAAAAATTAAAATAATAAAAAAGTCCCCAGCTGTTCTAGGGTTGTTGCTCAGTTGGTAGAGGGCTCACCTAGTATGCATGAGACCCTTCGATTCTGTCCCCAGTACCACATACGTCAACATATTGTGGCATACACCTCTCATCCCAGCACTCAGGAGGCAGAGGCAGGAGAATCAGAAGTTCAAAGTCAGCCTCAGCTATATAGTGAGTTCCACGCCACCCTGGGCTCCATGAGACCCTGTTAGAACCAAAGAAAAGACACTTAGAAGGCAGAGGTTCAAGGCTGGCCTGGGCTGCATAACAAGTTCTAGATCTAGCAAAGCTACGTAGTGAGAGTCTGTCTCAAACAAAACAAAAACCTAGCCGGGCAGTGGTGGCACACGCCTTTAATCCCAGCACTCGGGAGGCAGAGGCAGGCGGATCTCTTGGAGTTCAAGGCCAGCCTGGGCTACAGAGTGAGATCCAGGAAAGGCGCAAAGCTACACAGAGAAACCCTGTCTCGAAAAAACAAAAAACAAACAAACAAACAAAAAAAAAACCTAAAGCACAAAACAATAAAAAAAGAGAAGAGCCCAAACAAACAACAGAAATATAAAGAATTCAGATGGGGGGGGCGGTGACACATTGATATAAAACACCAGATTTGCCCAAGAAGACAGTAGAGCAGCAGGGATTTCACCAGGCTCCAAAGAGCTGAATTCATGCAGTCCACCATATTCACCATTGAGTTACTCAGCATGTGGCTTCTATGCATGTACTCAGGGCTTGGACTGTAGCTTAGCAGTAGTTCTCCTGCCTAGAATCCCCCAGTGAGGGGCTGGGGTGTGGCTCAGTGGTGGAGCCCCTGCCTAGAATCCCCCAGTGAGGGGCTGGAGTGTGGCTCAGTGGTAGAGCCCCTGCCTAGAATCCCCAGTGAGGGGCTGGGGTGTGGCTCAGTGGTAGAGCCCTGCCTAGAATCCCCCAGTGAGGGGCTGAGGGCTTAGAGTGGTACTCAGTGGTAGAATACCTGTCTTGCCCTGGTTTCCAATCCTACACTGAAAAATAGCCCAATGTCTTCCTCATATATGCTTTGTATCAGGGACCAAAAGCTACGGGAAGAATCATGCCCTCCTTGGGCTGGCCCATTTAGTAGACTTACCTAGTAATCGTACACTTACTTAGTCAGGATTACACTTAATTTTAGAAATCAGATCCGTCTCCTCATGCTAAGCAACCACCACCACCCCTCAGCTCCAGCTTCCCATTGTGTCCTTTCTGAGTTGGGGGTTGAGAGAGGCTTCACTTTGCAACCCAAGCTGGCCTTGAGCTTTCTGCAATTCTCCTGCCTCAGCCTTCTGAGTCCTAGGATTACAAGTGTGTGGCATTACACCTAGCTCACACACACACACACACACACACACACACACACCAAAAACAAAAACCCTCATATTAAAAAAAAATTACCTGCCAGGTGGTGGTAATTGAGCCCCAGCACTGTTTTAAAGTGCTGTTTAATCCCAACACTCGGGAGGCAGAGGCAGGAGGATCTCTGTGAGTTCAAGGCCTGCCTGGTCAGCAGAGCGAGTTCCAGGACAGCCAGGGCTACACAGAAACAAACAAACAAACAAACTTATTTGTTATGTCCCTTGAAAAACCTTCTGTGTGTGCCACAGTGTACGTGTGGAGGTCAGAGGACGACTTGAGGAGTGGGTTTTTGTGTCCCACTGTGTCTTGCAGGGACCGAACTCAGGCTAGCCAGGCTTTGCATGGCAAGTTCTTGCGGAGGCTGAGCTGTCTCACTGATTCCCTCCTTCTCTTTGAAATACTGCTGGGACTCAAACCCAGGGCCTTACGCATGTTACACATTCCATTTTTAAAATTTCTTTTGATAGAGGGTCTAACGAACTGTGTAGCTCTGAAATCAATGGCCTTCCTGCTTGGCTTCTCTGGTGCCAGGGTTATGGGTGTGCACTATGCCCTAATTTGATGACATTTGTATGTGTACATGGAGGCCAGAGGACATCAGGTGTCATCCTTAGGGAACATCCACCCTTGCTCTGGGACAGGGTCTCTCACTGGTCTGAAACTCCACAAGTGGGCTAGGCTAGCTGGCCAGCAAGCTCCGGTCCCTCCGCCTCCCCGGCACTGGGATTACTAGCATGTTCTACCACACAGGGCTTTAAAAAGAGGGTGCTGGGAATCTGAGCCTGGGTCCTCATTCTTGCAAGGCAAGCACTTTTCTGTCGGGGCCGTCTCCGTGGTCCCCATTACTCTGCTTTATTTTTATTTTCTTTTAGAGGGTGGCAGGTTTAGAGACAGCGTTTCTCTGTGTAGCTCTGGCTGTCCCAGAACTTGCTCTGTAGAACAGGCTGGCCTCAAACTCAGAGATCCACCTGCCTCTGCCTCCGAGTACTGGGATTAAAGGTGTGCGCCACCGCTGCCTGGCTTCTCTTCTTTAAATGTGCATGGGTGCTTTGCCTGCATGTTAGTGCATCGTGTGCTGAAGTACCTGCAGAGGTCAGAAGAGGGCATCAGCTCCCTTGGCACTGGAGTTATGGATAGTTGTGAGCTATTATGAGGGTTCTGGGAATTGAACCCAGGTCCTCTGGAGGAACAACCAGTGCTCTTAATGGCCAACTCACCTAGAGCCCCATTATTTAGTGTCTGTGTGTGGGCACACACATACACACTCGCACACACCTGTGAAAGTCTGTCCTTTGTCTTGTATGTTCTGGGGATTGAACTCATCAGACTTGGCAACCAGTACCTTTACCACTAAGCTATCCTGAAGACTCTTAGTTAGGCATAGTGGTGCAGCCTGTGATCACTGCAGTCTGACTGCTGAGGCAGGAGGATTGCTGAGTTAGAGACTCTATGAACTATTTCAACATTGCTACATAGTGAATTTTTTTTTATTGGCTGGCCTTGAACTCATGATCCTCCTGCCTCTGCCTCCTTCAGTAAATCCTACCGGCGTATACCACCACAACCGGCTAATGAGATTTTTTTTTTTTTGATGTATTTATTTATTATGTATACAGTGTTCTGCTTGCCCACCAGAAGAGGGCACCAGATCTCATTACAGGTGGTTGTGAGCCACCGTGTGGTTGCTGGGAATTGAACTCAGGACCTCTGGAAGAGCAGCCAGTGCTCTTAACTTCTGAGCCATCTCTCCAGCTACATAGTGAAATTTGTCTCAGGACTTCAAAAGGGTTGCATGAGGCTGGGAAGGACCCTAGAATCTACCTTCAGTCAGGCATGGAGGTGCACACTTGTCATCCCAGGGCGCTTACAGGCCAGCCAGCCAAGCCTGCTTGACGAGTTCTAAGTCACTGAAAGACCCTGACTCAGGAAAGTGGCGACGGCAGCTGAGGAACAACACACCCAAACACACACACACACACACACACACACACACACACGCACGCACGCACGCACGCACGCACGCACGCACGCACACACACACACACACACACACACACACACACACACGCACGCACGCACACGCGCACGCACACACACACAGCAGGTCGGGCAGGAACGCGCTCAGAATACAGGTTTGAACAATCCCACTTTCTAAGTTTCGCTCCTTGGGCCTCACATGACTGTCCCCACCGTCCCCACCTTCTGTCCATCCAGGTTTTGAGTTCTTTGAGGCCAGCGCCAAGGAGAATGTCAATGTGAAGCAGGTGTTTGAGCGCCTCGTGGACATCATCTGTGAGAAGATGAGCGAGTCCCTGGAACCAAGCTCTAGCCCGGGCAGCAACGGAAAAGCCCCAACCCTTGGGGATGCTCCACACCCCCAGCCTAGCAGCTGCGGCTGTTAGGGTGGCCCTTGACCTCCCCACACCTGTCCCCTCCTGCCTCTTCAAGGACTGCAGCCGAGGTGGAGCCACAGGGGCCGTCTCTAAGCTCAGGGCACCCCTTCCCTCCTGTCCACTTCCCCCTCTTCTCACACAACTCCATCTCCCTTTCTCTCCACGTTGATGTACTCAGACAGTCCTGGTTCGAGCCCACACCCCCAGGCTCCGCTCAGCATTGTCTGAGGGTGTGGGACGCCCACGAAGGTGCCTACTGCTCCCCAGGGCATCGTGATGGGTGGCTTTAGGCAGCATCGCCTTCCAAGAGTGACGGAGGGGACACCCCCACGCCTTCTGCCTTAGAACTGCTTCCCAGGTGTGTGCTCTGCTGTCCAGTCGCTGGCTGAAGATGTCACCTGGTGTGGATTGCTGTCCAACTTAGCCCTGGCAGCCTCTCTAGCTCAGGTCCACCAGCTTGGCCTTGAACCTGCTCGTGAACTGACTGCTAGCCAGAGATACGGGCAGGTCTTCAGTTTTTACCCTTGCTTCCCTGGCATCCACCCGAAAGCCTGTTTTCTGGTTGTACAAGGGACAGAATCAGAGCCACCATAACATCGGGGACTCTCCCAAGTGCCTTCCAAGCTTCCCCTGAGTCCACATCACTCAGTGTGGGTTAAGCCACTCCATCTTTCATCCGGAACTAAACGCTGGGACACTCTAGGCCCTGTCACATGGGGGCCGAGGACTGCCCCCTTTAGCACTGCAGCTCCCTGTCACCTCAGAGCCAGGGGACCGAGACTGCACGCAGGTCCCCATCTGCCTGGTGGTGGTTTAAGCAAGAGCTTTGCACATCTTACATCCTGGGTAGAGAAGGAAGTGGAGAAACCAGCCCACGGAGGGTGCACACTTGAGGGCAGTTTCTGAGGGCAGGAGCTGGGTTCTCCACCTGAGACCCTCGTGTGCACCCCGGGTCAGTGGCCCGGGGACACTTTGGGGTGGCGGGGAAGGTCAGGGAGGAGGTGTCAGTGAGCACCCAGCGATTTTGTAATTCATGGGAGCAGCAAGCCCCCCAGTGAACTCACGCCTCTACAAAGCTTGGGACTTAAGCCCTAGGGTCCCCGGTTCTCTCTAGCTAGGAGGTCCTTCCTACCCACTGACCAAACGCCCTTAAACACCATTTGACATCTCATGATTCAGATGGCACTCGCAAAGCCTAGATGGTCTGTGTTGCACATCCCTGACTTTATATCGGGGTGGAGTCTATTCCTGCAGTTCCATAACTGGAATGGCCTCTGCAGCCTGACTGAGCTCAGTGTCTTCCCAGCCTGGTTCAGGCTCCAGTGTACACCCAGCCCTGCCAGCAGCTGTCCTTAGAGCATCTGGATGAAGCTGTCTTTGTATAAATTGGATGAAAGGGAGTGGATAAATTATTTAGCAAAGTGAGGGCATCTGAACACTTGGAGGGGAGAGTCAATTTTTTTTATGTTGCTTTATCATTAAATAGTCAAAACAGCTAAAATTAACTTTTTGTTGTTTTGTTTTTTGAGACAGGGTTTCTCTGTGTAGTTTTGGTGTCTGTCCTGGAACTCACTCTGTAGCCCAGGCTGGCCTGGAACTCACAGAGATCTGCCTCGCTCTGCCTCCCGAGTGCTGGGATTAAAGGTGTGCGCCGCCGCCGCCGCCGCCGCCGCCGCCGCCGCCGCCGCCGCCGCCGCCGCCGCCGCCGCCGCCACCACCACCACCCAGCTTAAAATTAACTTTTTAAGATTCAACAACCTGTAGTGTGTGGGTGGCGTACACTTTTAATCCCAGTACTAGGAGGCAGAAGCAGGCGATCTCTGAGTTCAAGGCCAGCCTAGTCTAAAGAATGAGTTCCAGGACAGCCAGGGCTACAAAGAGAAACTCTACCTGGAAAAACCAAAGAGAGAGACAGGCTGTCTCAAAAAAAAAAAAATAAAATAAAATAAAACCACACACACACACACACACACACACACACACACACACTAATCCAGCAGTGTCTGGAACTGGGGCTCAGTTGTTAGTGTTTGCCTAACATGTCGCACAGGTCCTGAGTTGAAGGCCCAGCACCACACAGACTAGGCGTGTGGTCCAGGGATGTTGTCCTAGTAGAAGCAGGGGGGTCAGGGTCATCTTGGATTTCTATCTACGAGGTTTGAGGCCAGCCTGGAGCTATATGAGACTGTCTCAGAAAAGAAAGACCTTTAGCCCTGTCAAAGATTCTTCCTAAGCTCCTGCCCAGCGTGGTAATGGGCCAGCCTGCCCTTAGCTATGGCTGTTCCTGAAATTTCCTGTTACAGTATCACATCTGACAGGATCTTGGACTTGGTCTCCGCTTCCTGGTGACGTAAGAGGCTCCCTCGGTTCAACTTCAAGTAGCCGCAGAGGAAGCTGCCTTGTGGTTTTCACACAATCGGGCATCGGGCTGGCGGGATGGCTCTTCTGGTGAGGTCACTTGCCACCAAGCCTGATGACCTGAGTTAGATCCTGGGACCCACGAGGTAGGAGCAGAGAACTGATCCCTTCAGGTCATCTCTGACCTTTACACACAAGAGTGTGCACACTCACATAGTCAATGTAAAAAAATCTTAACTATAATGTGAAAACTGTTTCCTTCAACCAATTTAGGAAGATTTGAACTTTTTTATTCTTCCAGTAGGTCTTACCAAGGAAGGGTGATGGGGTCACTAGTGAAAAGAGGCGCCCTCTGTGCAGATGGCCACGGAGGACAGGGGCCTGTTAAGTTATAGACAAAACTATGCTGAAGGCCTGGGGGACTTCTGCGCTGCAGGAGGCCGAGAACAGCCAGCCTAGGGCACCTGCTCCGCCACTGGCAATGTGTCCCATGGAGAAGTGGTCATGGCTGCCATGGTTTGATGGTCTGGGATTTTTAGGTTTGGGTTTTGGGTTTTCCTATTTTGGGGGTCTCATTCTGTAGCCCAGCTAGCCTGGAACTCTGTGTAGACCAGACTGGCCTTGAACTCCTAGAGATCCACCTGCCTTCCTAGTGCTGGAATTAGAAGCAGAGGCCACGGAGAGGTGCTGTTTACTGGCTTGCTTCCCATGGCTCGCTCAGCCTCCTTTCTTACAGAAGCTAGGTTCACCAGCCCAGGAATGGAATCACCATTGATGGGCTGGGCCCTTCCTCATCAATCACTAATTGAGAAAATGCCTTACAGCTGGATCTTATGGAGACGTTTTCTCAATTGAGGTTCCCTCTGTTCAGATAATTCTAGCTTGGGTCAAGTTGACATTAGACTCTGACTGCCAAGTGTATTGTGGCACTTTTGCCCAACCCACCCCTAAAGATAAATGTTCCCTTTTAAAGATTTGTTTTAGTTTGTGTATGGTTGTTTTGCTTAAATTCGTGATTGTGCACTACTTGCATGTTTGGGGCCCATAGAGGTCAGAAGAGGTCATCACATACCCTGGAACTGGAGTTATGGATGGTTTTAAGCTGACATGTGGGTGCTGGGAATCGAACCCAGGTCCCCTGCAAGAGCCGCAAGTGCAGGGCTGGAGAGATGGTGCATCAGTTAAGAGCACTTGTTACTTTTGCAGAAGACCCAAGTTCGTTTCCTAGCACCTACATAATGACTACGACCATCCCTAACTCCGGTCCCAAGGGGTCTGCTGTGAGAGCCAACGTTACATTTCAAGTTTTAATTACTGTGCCTAAGAGATCCAAAGAAACAAAAATGCCTCTCGTCGGTGTTAATAGGTGGCGCTGTTACTGTGCGATAAAGGTCACGAGGCACAACAAAACCCATTGTCAGAGCTTTATTAGGAGGAAGGGGGACAGAAGAGAGCGTGGCCAGGCCTGTGGGAAAGACACATGGGGGGGCGGGGGAGGAGAGAGCAGAAGAGAGGGGAGGCGTCTGTGACCGGCTTTCTAAGGATTCCCCTCACATGCACATGTGGGCTTACGGAGCTACGTCACGCATGCGCAGATCGCACGCTTATGCACTGTGCAATCACACAGCACATGGGTTGCAGAGGACGCAAGACCCCTTCCTTGGCACTAAAATGTGTGTGCACAGGCATATAGCTGGAGGAGCGGCCGGGATCCTAACACCTCTAATCCTTAGGCCCCTTGCCCAAGGGAAAATGTTTCCTAAAAGGCTGGAGGCTCCTGCTTACAGGGATAACAAGCCACATGTTTTCACCCCCCCTAGACAAGTTTGACCAACTACACCCGATGTGCTTGGTCACATGTGGGTGGGAGGTACGTAGGCAGGAAATACGTCAGGATATATGCCTGCCCTGATGGGAAACGGTGACCTTGTTGCCTTTTTAAGCTTCTGCAAGGTGTGACTCACAGCCATTTTCTGGAAAACCAGAGATGGACCTGGCCAGAGCCCATCTACCTGGTCAGTATTTAATTAAAGCTTGCTTCAAAGTTGGCTTTAAATTGTGGTAGTGGTCTGTTTGCAACTGGTGGGATCCACACTGCCACCTTCTTCTGACCTCCACAGGCAGAAATACTATACAACTCGTGTTTAGGATAAGGAACTTAAATCTTTTTACCTGCCCCACCTCGCAAGACTTTTATGTAAATGTTTTAATTTCACCCTGCAGCTCAGTAAAACTTCTGTTTACAAAGATTCACTGCCTTATTCCAGGAAGTTCATGGCCAGGAGCGGCAACCTTTTCCTCCTTACCTGTGTACCAGTTCTTTTCAGATTAGTCAATCAAATTCAGACTAGCCAATCAAATTCAGACTAGCCAATCAAATTAAGACCCCAGCCATGGGGGTGAGGAGAAGACAGCTACCATTTGAGATAGAAATACCAAGTGTGAGGGCTGTACAGATGGCTCAATAGTTAAGAGCACTGGCTAGCTGCTCTTCCAGAGGACCTAGATTCAATTCCTACCACCACATGGCAGCTCACAACCATCTATAATTTTAGCTCCAAGGAATCCAATGCCTTATTCTGGTCTCCCTAGGCACCAAGCACATAAATGGTACACAGACCCACATGCATGCAAACACCCGTATATCTAAAATAAAATTAAGAAAGAAAATAAAAGAAATACCAAGTACACCCCCATTGATGTGCCTAGCATGTCACGGAGCGTTCCATTAACAACCTCTGGTGACACACCTCTGGGACCACTTGAGAAGCTGGGGATACCAGTGACTCAGGCTGGTGGTCCAGCACTGGGGAAGCACAGATGGGAAGGTCCTAGGACTTCCTGCCAGCCACTGAAGATAAGGTGAAAATTGCTGCCGGCATGGTGGAGCACGCCTTTGATCCCAGCACTTGGAAGGCGGAGGCAGGCCGATCTCGGAGTTCAAGCCCAGCCTGGTCTACAGTGTGAGTTCCAGGACGGCCAGGGCTACACAGAGAGACCCTGTCTCAAAAAGTAAGTAAATAAATGGAAATACCAAGTGGATGCCCAAGATGAACCGGGGTGGGGAAATAATTAGAAAAAAACAAAAACAAACTTCCCTCACCATCCCGTCACCTTCCTGCCCTGGCTAAGGAGAGATTTAATATGAGGCCTCCAAACATAAGTTCAACTGCCTATCTTCTTTCTCTGGGCACAGGATTCCCGATTCTTTCCCTTTTCACTAGGGTCCCTCAGAGAACCTGAGAGACCTCAGATTTGGGGTAGAAGGATGGAAGCAGTCTCTTGTAGTTAAGTCTGACTGACTTAGAAGATCCAACAGCAGTTGCTTTCCAACTGGGTAAAAGTGCCACACAAGGCTACTACTGTGCTGGCCCATCTTAGGTCAGCCTGACAAAAGCTAGAATCATCAAAAAGGAGGGACCCTCAATTGAGAAAATGCCTCCATAAGACCTGGCTGTAAGGCACTTTCTTAATTAGTGATTGATGGGGGAGGGTCCAGCCCATGGTGGGTGGTTCCATCCCCAGTTGGTGGTCCTGGGTTCTATAGGAAAGCAGGCTGAGCAAGCCATGGGAAGCAAGCCAGTAAGCAGCTCCCCTCCATGACTTCTGCATCAGCTCCTGACTCCAGGTTCCTGCCCTGTTTGAGTTCCTGTCCTGACTTCCTTTGATGGATTATGATGTGGAAGTGAAAGCCAAATAAACCCTTTCCTTCCCAAGTGGCCTTTGGTCATGGTGTTTCATCACAGCAATAGTAACCTTAAGATAGCTACTGAAGTTTTCAGCTAGGATGAACTATTTCAGCAAGTTGATTTCCAAAGGTCTTAAATTCCCTCCCACATGGAGAGTCACATATTCATCTCATCTCAGACCTCACCATGCCTAAGTGGTTTGAAACCAGGAAATTCCTTCCTCTGTTCCTTAGCTTTTTGGGCCTACCTGCCTAGGCCATAGGTACCATCTCCTCTATCCATACAGACTGAACTTAGGTGTCTTAAAAAAAATGGGTGAAAACTGTCCACATCCCATCTGAGTTATGTGTGGATCCCACAGGGACTCGTTCCCTAATGGAGGATGGACTCACTTCACCATGGAGCTGAGCTCATGAGCAGAAAGTGACCGTGTGCTCAGCACCTTCTTGGCTAATGACGTCATAAAGATGGTGAACGCCATCTGACCACCTCCATCTTGGTTATTGTATCCGCAAGGCATATACCGAAATGGCGGCACCCACCAACTTTCTGGAGGCACTGAGCCTTCAAAGGATTACCCGTTTATACAAAGGAGGTACACCAGATTCTGCTGTGTTTGTTTTGGGTTTTTGTTCTCTTTCGTTTTAATTTTGACACGCTGCTCTACATGATATAATTACTGACCTCTACAGGGGACTCAAGAGTCTTCTCAGCCCTGTGCCCCCGACACTACCAGGTGTCACAGGAGCTGACACTCTGAGATGCTTAGACCTGGAAGGCTCATGTGAATTGGATCAGCCCAGAGTCAAGTCTTGGGAAAGCACAGAACCCAAGGAGAACCAAAAGAGCAGATGGCCAGGTGCTGGCCCAGCCGCTGCCAGTGGGCAGCCTCAACAGCTGGCAGCAGAGGAATCTGTCACTATAGGAGGCTGGAGCCAGGCTGTGTGGGTCTCTGCTGCCTTTTCTGCCTGGAAACTCCAAGCCTGCCTTCCGCTAAGTTACTCAGGACTCCTCTGTTCCACCTTTGCCGTCCATCCTGTGCCTGCCCAGTGTGCCCTGGGGACCCAGCGCTTTCGTTTTCATTTTCTAGTTCTTGTGACACAAACGTGCTAAGGAAAAGAACGGTCTCCATGCGGTGATTTGTACTAAGGTTTTTCTAACCCAGGCAGTCTGCCTTATAGAAAGCCGTCTGTGGTGGTTTGAAAGAAAATGGCCCCCAACGGGAGTGGCACTATTAGGAGGTGTGGCCTAACTGGATGAAGTGTGTCACTGCGGAGGCAGACTTTGAGGTCTTTCTCTCAAGCTTCACTCAGTGTGACAGTCAGTCAACGTCCTGCTGCCTTCTGGTCTAGATGTCTGCGTGTACACTGCCATGCTCCTGTCATGATGAAGTGGGAATACTCTGAAACTGTAAGCCAGCCCCAATTAAATGTTTTCTTTGTAAGAGTTGCTGTGGTCAGGGCTGGAGAGATGGCTCAGAGGTTAAGAGCACTGGCTGCTCTTCCAGAGGACTTAGGTTCAATCCCCAGCACCCACATGGCAGCTCACAACTGTAACTCCAGTTCCAGGGGATCCTACACCCTCACACATACATACATGCAAGCAAAACACTAATGCACATAAAACAGAAATAAATAAATAATTTAAAAAGAAAAGAGTTGCTGTGGTCATGGTGTCTCTTCACAGCAATAAAAACCCTAAGACACCATCTTTAAAAGGGGGAATGTAGCCTGAGAGCTATCATGACTCCTATCTACACTGAGAAATATAATAAATTTAAAGAACGGGGTCAAGGGAATGTTTAAAGGAAATACTAGAAGCTTTACCCACAAGGGAGTCCAAATCTTCCCTAATTTACAGTAATTAAAAGTTTACTGATTTCAGCCAGGCATAGTGGCATAAGCCTTTAATCCCAGCACTCGGGAAGCAGAGCAGGAAGAAACTCTGTGAGTTCGAGGCCAGTCTGGTCTACAAAGTGAGTTCCAGGTCAGCCAGGGGTGTTACACAGAGAAACCCTATCTTTAAATAAATAAATGAATAAATAAAAATTTACCGATTTCTTTGGCATGTAAGTTTCAATATGTATATTCCAAGAGTTTTACTGGATGAGGATCTGGTACAAACAGGTTAAAGTCAGCATGACAAAATACAGAGAGAATTCAGCAATGTCTCAGGTATTAGAGGGTCCCATGTGTAGGAAAGGACAGTCTGCTTGTTCATGGTCCTGAATGAAGAAGGAGAAAACACAGGTGTCCAGGATCATATCAGTAAAGCGACTAATTTGATAGTGTCTCCTTTCTCGTGAGTAACCGTGAGCAAAGGACTAAGAGCAGAGCTAGGAACTCTCCAGAGGACACTCTGGAGAGGGAGCTGAGGGGATCTGTCCTCTCTCTTACCGATGGGTTCTGTCAGTAAGGACTCTCATGTGTCCTTACCCACTAGGGTCCCTTCCATCCATGATCCTTAAGAAATGTCTGAGCCAGGCAGTGGTGGCACATGCTTTTAATCTCTGAACTCAGGAGGCAGAGCCAGGTGGATCTCTGTGACTTTGAGGTCAGCCTGGTCTACAGAGCAAGTTCCAGAACAGCCAGGGCTACACAGAGAAACCCTGTCTCGAAAAAAGAAAGAAAGAAATGTCTGATATTTTGATATTTTTCTGTACATAGGCTTGGCCTGAATGTAAATTAGAGGATGAAAGATGGCCTCTCTAGAAAAATAACAGAGTATTATGTTGTCAGACAACCTGATCTCTTCGTAGGAGGGTGGACACTTAGATTTTCAGGTTGTCTGCTCCGTTTTCAGTTGCCCCCAGACTGACTACGGTGGTGGCCACCCCAAGTCTGTTAAGGGAGAGTCCCGGTTTGGACATTTGTAGAGGCAGGTGCTTCTGTTGGCTTGATCCTCCCTGGCATAGGTGCTAACTGCTGCTCATCTGTGATAAAGACAGTAGAAGTGACCCTTCTACCGTCTGGTACCCGACTCATGCTTGTCTCTCTTGTTAATCCCTGTTTCCCAGGGCACAGCTCAACAGGTGGATGGTGAGACTCATCTGAACAAATCCATACAGGTTGTAAGGAAGACAGGCCCTTCTGGTCAAACTGCACTCCACTGGGCTCAAGTCCAGTGTCTTGTCCAGTGTCAACCCATGAGTTCAGTTTTAATAAAGGAACAATACTTTTTAATATACTATAATTTATTTCACAATGTAAAGATTTCTGTAGAAAAATGGCTAATAGGATTAATAAAAAAAACTAGGCCAATAGCTAGGCAGGATTTTGGGGGCAGAGAGAATTCTGGGAAGAAGGGTGGAGAAGCCAGACAGACTTGGATCAAGTCTGACACACAAAATGAGATAGAGGTAAAAGCCACATGGTAGAATGTAGATTAATAGAAATGGGTTAATTTAAGTTATAAGAGCTAGTTAGTCAGAAACAAGCCTAAGCTATTGGCCAAGCTTTCATAATTGATAAGAAGTCTCTGTGTGGTTATTTGGGAGCTGGCTGGCAAAACAGAAAAAGTCCTACAAATATATGTCCACCCAATGTCTGGCCCCATATATATCCACATAAGACCTGAGAAAGCTTTGAAAAAAAAGTTCTAAATACACAAAAACAGAGTCAAATGTTGCTTCCTCGTCTCATGTCCCTCATGCTGGCTGCGGTGCAGATACAAATCACCTGGCAGCTGCCTGCATGCTTGAGCTGCCAGTGTGCCACGAGCTAAGCCACATGGCAGGTTTAAGGTTTTGCTCCTGCAGACAGAAAAGCTTACAGGTACGCAGTAAAGCAGGTTCAGATAGAAAAAACTCTAAACAGGCTACAGTGTCTTTAGCAATGTGTATAGGCTTAAGGAAAAAAAAATGAGTATAGACAGTCATAGAAAAAATAGTTAGAAAAAGTCTTTAAAGAGAGAGTAAAGTAATAAAAAAAATAAGCCACATAAGGATGGAAAATACACAGGGAGTCTTGATCCTATATGGTGTCTTGTTAACTTTGAATTTTTTATAATGCTAATGTACAAAAAACAACAGCTGCTGAGAGAGATTGGAATATGGAAACTGCTAAATTAAACCAACCTATATATTTTAACAATGTCTTAACTTCAAAATGGAAGTCTGTCAATGAGTTGTGTTCGGAGAGATGGTTATGCTTTTGTTTCCACAGGAAATGAAAGGATTCCTTTCAGATAATTAGAGATCAGATTTGACTGGGGCAGAGCTCCTGGGTGTCTTGGCTACAGACATGGGGGAGGAAGCCAAAAAAGACTACAGGACAGGTGACGTGTAAGGTGACCCCTTGACATGGGAACAGCTCTGAGATAAGACATGATAAACCTTGTTGGCTACAGAGTCCTCGTGATTTATTATTACATGACATCCTTCCATATGGCATGGATGGAGATTTACACTACAGTTTGATTATATAGTTCAAATGGACTTATGAAGTTGACAGATGTCTTTTACCTGCTCAAACATAGAACAAAAAAATCTTTAACTGACTTGTGCACAGCATATTCCATACTTGTGTTAATGCAGATATGTATGTTACCTTTAAAAAGTTAGTCTATTTTCAGAAAAGGGGCCCAGATGATCCAACCTCTCAGAATGTCTCTGTTTCAGTTTCCTCCGAGTTCTGCATCTAGAACAGCTTCACAGACTATTCTAGCCAGGACTTGACCATTATTCTAATTTTCTTAGGGTCTTCAAAAGATTCCAGTGCCCCCCAGACAAGAGGAAGCAGTCTAGAAAATATGATACCCACATTCCCAAGAGTTGGGATGGGTGTCTTTTGTCATTCGGTGGGTTATAGATGTTTGTCATCGTTTAGGGGGTTTGGTTACAAGTTGTTATTGATCATAGTTTTTTAAAAAGCTAAACAAAGGAAATTAGATTCAGGGATCTCATTCTAAAAAGAAAAAAGGGGATATAGTATAGAAGTGATAAAATTAAAAAGTCTACTTTTGGCCGGGCAGTGGTGACACATGCCTTTAATCCCAGCACTCAGGAGGCAGAGGCAGGCAGATCTCTGTGAGTTCGAGGCCAGCCTGGACTACAGAGTGAGTTCTAGGAAAGGCCCAAGCTACTCAGAGAAACCCTGTCTGGAAAAAAAAATCTACTTTTCAACAACCACTAGTTTTGAATATTTTATGTTTTATGGATTTTTGCATATTGATACAAATTTAAGGTTATTTTTGTTATACTGTATATATGTTTCTATTATTGTTTAACATTTTGTACCTATGCATCTCATTTAAAAAGATTATGTAAACTTTTAGTCTTTGAAAGCTATTTAGGATAAGTACAGGCTAATAGTCATCTATAATTATCAAACTTATAGTCATGTTAGGTATGTTTTCAAGGTCATACAGAGATATATTTTAGATAGACAGATGGTCTCCAAACTTCAAAGACCTACAGAATTGGGCTTTTCTTGACAATAAGACACATTTGTTCCCGGTGGTACCAAACTACTTCAAAAAAGGATGGCAGGCACCAAAGAACCTCCATATGGAGTTTGCTTTCTTCATAGCAAACACTAGCCATTGGAGCATGAAACTGCCCTTGCCTTGACTGCTGACAGTGTGCTGTTCAAACTGGACAAACAGAACACAAAAGAAAGCAACTGCCAAACTTTGCGAAGACAGGGTAGGACAGTCCTTCAAAAGTTCCTGCTTCACAGAAAAGTCGGTCAGATATTCTAGGCCTGTAGACTGAAGATGGAGGCCCTGATGTTGCAGAGGAACCTTGGTGACTGTCCAGGCAGCCAGCTGCTTCTGTTGTTCTTTTAGTTTTGGAAGTTGCATGCTGTGCACTTCCTGTTTACTAAGGTAATATTATATCCTCCTTGGTAGAAGACTAAGTAGTTATAGCTGCAGTTTTCTTTAGTTGTGATAAAAGGTAAATTAGGTGCAGAGCTTTGAACTCATCAGGATGGAATAAATAATGGGGCATTTTCTCTAAAAATGCCAAATACAGATGGACTGGACATCGCAAATATAATTCTTACCTGATAACTCTTTTTATTGCCTATAGTTTTATTATGTTAAAGTTAAAACCTTTCCTTTTTACTTAGACAAAAAGGGGGAAATATTGTAGAATAATCTTTTTGTACACTATAAATGTTTATCACTTGGATTGGTTTAATAAAAATAGAAAAGATCTGTCTACACCGATATTTTTATTGAAGAGATGTGATAGGCATAGTGGCGCATACCTTTAATCCCAGCACTTGGGAGGCAGAGGCAGGTGGATCTCTGTGAGTTCGAGGCCAGCCTGGTCTACATAATGAGTTCCAGGACAGTCAGGACTACATAGAGAGACCCTGACTCAAAACGCTAATAATAATAATAAAGTGGTGTTGCATAACACTATTCTAGGCCAAACCCCTGCCATCTCCCTAAGATTGGCTGTGCCTGCTTATAAAAGATGACTGTGGCCAGGTTTGCTGATGCCCCACCAGAGAAGGAGTGGGTATGGAGGGTCACTGAACCCTCACCTGAGTACCTAGCCTCTTCCCAGCCAATTGTGCCCAACTCTGCCCTAATCATATGTGGCCTCGTGATTTTAAGGAAGAGCTAGAGTAGATAGACCAGGATAAACTAGGGAGAGGAGAGACTCCACTCATGTAGCACAAACCAGGTGAGGACTTTCCAGTGTGGCCGGGTACCCACGTTCCTGTGAGTAACCCCTCACTCATGCTCAGGAAGAGAGCCAAATAAACTGTGGTGATATTTTGTTTGTGCTCTAACAAATAAAGCTTGCCTGGAGATCAGAGTGTGGAGCTAGCCACTGGAGGCCAGGCAGTGGTGGCACACATCTCTAATCCCAGAATTTGAGAGGAGGAAACAGGAAGTGATATGGCTGGGTGGAGAGAGGAAGTGATAAGGCCAGGTGGAGACAAGAGCTTGGTCTTTTCAGCTGAGGGGTCTTAGAGGTAAGAACTCTCAGTTGTCTGGCTGTTCTGCTTCTCTGATCTTTCAATATTTACCCCAAAAATCTGGCTCCAGGTTTTTATTATTAAGATCAATTAGAATTTGTGTTACATCTGGCATCCAACTTTTGGGGCACAAATTCACAAAAAAGCTACTTGCCGGCGGCTGTAAATCAGCCTGAGTCACTACACTGCCCGCCAAGGTTTTCCTTTCTTTTCCTCAAGCCTCTGAGCGAGTTGGGTCTCTGTAAGATAATATGCTAGATGGTTTGAAATGGAGCAATTAAATGAGAGGATAATTTAGATGGACTTTACATAATGTCGATTATAAATATTATCTGTTTCATCATTTTTATTTATTTTATCATTAAAAATGTTGGTGAATATGAGTGCCAAGATAAAGTTTTAGATGAGCGGGCTTTTTGGAGCCCATTACCCATGATGGGACGCCTGGAGCAGCCTTGAGGCAGGGGAGGGCTTGGACCTGCTGCCACTGGATGTGCCTCCCCATGGGAGGCCTTGCCTTCTTGTGGGGAGGAGTGGGGGGTGGGTCGGGAGGGGGATCTTTGATTGGTATGAAAAATGAATGGAAAATTTTTCTTAAAAAAAAAAGAAAAAACTTATTAAAATAAATCATAGAGATATTCAGACCCAGACAGAGGAATTTAAAGGAGAACCAATCTCAGCATTGTATTATAAGGTAACAGAGGAACAGCTTAAGGTTTTCAAACAGCCAACCTTAATTAATCCAGTAACCTTACAGGAATTGCCAAATGATAAATATCTCCAAGACTGTGTAAGAGATGAACAGATTCTTGTGCAAATGTTAGATTTAAGAAGATTCAAGGAAGTGATAGTCTCATATACATGCATTCACCTTTTGTGAAGCAGATGTTAAACTCATGGTCAACTTGTAATAATATTATATCCCTCAAGACTGGAGAGACTTGGTTACAGCGGTCTTAGAACCTGGTCCCCAATTACAATGGAGGACCTGGAGGAAAGATGAGGCTAAGACCATTGAACAACAAAGTAGGGCAAGAGGTATGGAAATCTCCCAAGACCAACTTCCTGAAGAGGGAGACTATGCAAATGTAGAAAACAATCGCTATATGATGACCACACCCTGGCTTTATGCTGGGTAGCAGCCTTGAATGCTTGGGACAGAACTGAAGAAGTAGAAAAGAAAAACTGAGTCATTTTCTAAAGTTACACAGGGCCCAAAAGAAACCTTCACTGATTTTTTATAAAGATTGACTTTGCCAGCAGTGGTGGCACACGCCTTTAATCCCAGCACTTGGGAGGTAGAGGCAGGCAGATCTCTGTGAGTTAGAGGCCAGCCTGGGCTACCAAGTGAGTTCCAGGAAAGGCGCAAAGCTACACAGAGAAACCCTGTCTCGGAAAAAAAAAAAAAAAAAGATTGACTTCAGCAGTAAATAGAATGATACCAAATTCAGAAGCTAGACGAATAATAATTGAATCTCTGGCTTTTGAAAATGCTAATGTACAGTACAAAAGGGTAATTAGGCCATTAAAGTCAAAATCAGTACAGTACCCTTAGAGGAATGGATCCGAGATACAATCAACATTGAATCTTGTAACAATGATGATGCTTGGATAGGAGAGGTTATTTCCAGAGTTTGAAGAAAAATCAAAATGTCAAGTGTTTCAATTTCGATAAAAAAAAAAAAAAAAAGGTCACCTAAAAAGGGATTGTAAACAGGGCATTCCTAGAAACAATGTTTTTTCTTTTTTTTTTTTTTTTTTGGTTTTTCGAGACAGGGTTTCTCTGTGTAGCTTTGCGCCTTTCCTGGGACTCACTTGGTAGTCCAGGCTGGCCTCGAACTCACAGAGATCCACCTGGCTCTGCCTCCCGAGTGCTGGGATTAAAGGCGTGCGCCACCACCGCCCGGCAAAACAATGTTTTTTCTAAGAATAATCCCCCAACAGAATGCCCCTCCCTTCTGGAGTATGCAGAAAATGTGGCAAAGGCTGACATTGGATTAATGAATGTAGATCAACAAGGGGCAGTCAACGTAAATCTTTGCCATTGGGAAACATGTTGGGGGGCCTTTCACAGGCCCCCATGTAAAATTCAGTTCAGTCCTTTCCTGTCATCATGGAGGAAACTCCTTTCCAGAGCAATTAAAGAACCTAATGCCTATTGTAAAATAAAATAAAAAAATACTGCTATGGATGATAGAATAGTCTAAGAAGATAAAACAAAAATTTCAGGAGAAACCATAAATCAAAATCAATAAAGATTAGATTTGAACAAGAGAGACCTCTTAATTAGAAGAGATGATAGTTCATCAAACAGTGTGACCATTCAATCTAAACTAACTTTAAAATTAAAAACTTTTCATTTGATCAGATATAACTTGCCAAAAGGGAACCTCCCAAAAATTAGGGTTGGAACAGGGTCTTGTTTTTGATTTTTCAGGACAATGAAGGCATCCAGCTATGGAATCTGAAGACCACTGGACAAATGAGACACGTGAAGAAAAAAAGCAAATCATCCAGAAAAAAAATGTTCCAAGAAAAATAGTAAATTGGCCTATTGATATAGCACATTTTCTTTTCTTTTTTTCCCCCCTCTGGAACTTGCTGTGTAGACTAGGCTGGCCTCGAACTCACAGAGATCCACCTGCCTCTGCCTCCCCAAGTGCTGGGATTAAAGGCATGCGCCACCACTGCCTGGCCCCGATATATCACATTTTCAACAGGATAAAATTTCTTAAATCTTCCCAAATGTTTGTTTCTGCTGATCTCTACTGACATATAATGCAAATGGTCTTTCTGTAGTCCCAGTTCAACTGAAAATGAAAGCTTTGGAGTTGGAGTGTGGCTCTCCCCTTCTCTAAACCTAAGCATGCTTGTTAAAGTAAAATCCAAATCTCTGTCTCATGTCAGAAGAGCCACCTGATATGGGACAGAAGAAAAACCAAAATTAAGGGACTATTTTATTGCTACTAATCTCATGATCCTTTGGTTTTATTTTGACTCTTTAACACTTTTCTTAAAGTATAAATATCTCAAAATTTATAAGATATACATATATATTTAAACTTTTTGTCATGGTATTAATGGTCATATAGAGTACTAACTAATTCTAGAAAAAGGCTTCATCTAGCTTCCTGCACATGATTTCAGGTTTGAATCTCTATCAGGTAACTAGGAATTAAGTTTTTGTACTCTGGATGTACATAACAAATATTGATCCTTTAACCTCTTTGAGGTCTGCTGCATATGACATTTAAAATGTTTAAGTTTTCTGCAGTGAACTGTGCCTAACGGCAATCTTTAAAGTCTCCAAAAGGAGGATGGGCCCCACAACGACTATGATAACGCCACTAAGATGAAAAACATCATCTAAAGACCAGTTTTGCATTAAAAATTGCTCAGGACAGTCTTGAGGCAGCTAGGTGAGATGATCCATACTCACAGAGTACTCGAGTCAGGACTTGAGACAAGCCCTGCATTTATGCAGAGACTGGACAACAAATGATACAACACTCTCTCCCAGAACTTAACAATCAACCCAGATTTTCCTGTTCAGGATCCCCCAAAGATGCTGCTGCACCTAGACAGCAGGAAGTAAATTTAAGAACATGACGCCCACATTACCGAGAGGTAGGGTGGGTGGTTTTTGGTCCTTCAATGGGTTATGGATAATTACCATTGTTTAAGATGGTTGGTTACAAGCTGTTATTGGTAATGGGTTTTAAAAAAAAGGTGAACAAAGGAGATTAGATTCAGAGTTTTTGTTTGAAAAAAAAGGGAGATATAGAAATGATAGGATAAAGGGTAGATTATTAAATCTATTATGAAAATAAAAAGGGAGATATAGATATGATATGATAAAAGGTAGATTATTGAATCTACTACTTGTTTTTAATATTTTATATTGATATAATCTTTGTATATTGATACAAAGTTGTTAGAACATACTGTGCATATATTTCTAATCTTATTCAAGGCATTGTACCTATAAATCTCATTTAACAATGTAATGCAAATTTTTAGCCCTTGAAAGTTATTATTACCAACTATCTAGGATAATAGAGAAATTCATGTTAGTGGTTAGTCACCTATTACAATTAAACTTGTAGTCATGTTAGATATGTTTTCAAGGTCAAACATAATTTTTGAGGTAGATAGGCAGTCTTCAAACACTTCAGAGATCTATAGAATATGTCATTTAAAATGTTTTAATAACTTAAATTATTCTTTTTTTTAATGACAATGAAACATGTCTGCTCCTGGCAGCACCAATCTACTTCAAAGAAGATGATGGGCATAGAAGAAACTCCATATAGAGTTTACTTTTTTGTTGCAAAAGTTAGCCACTGGGCAAGAAAGTGCCCTCGCCTCAACTGCTTAGAGTATGCTGTCCAAGTGGGACAAGCAAGACACAAAAGAAAGGACTGCCGAACTTTGCCAAGACAAAGTAAGACAGCCCTTCAGAATGTCTTGCTTCACAGAAAAGTCTGTCAGAGGGCTGGAGAGATGGCTCAGTGCTTAAGAGCACTGACTGCCCTTCCAGAGGACCTGAGTTTAATTCCCAGCACCCAGGTGGCAGCTTACAATTGTCTGTAATTCCAGGGTCCAACACCCTCACACATATAGGCAAAGCACCAATGCACATAAAAATAAAAATAAAAGAAAGGAAAATCTGTCAGAGATTTGTAGCTGGAGAGTTTTCTCTCTGGGTCCCTCCAAGCCCCGGCAGTCCAACAGCCCACTTATAAAATAAATACACAGACGCTAATATTATTTAAACTGTTTGGCCTAATGGCTCAGGATTCTAGCTATCTAGTTCTTACATCTTAAATTAACCCATTTCTATAAATCTATACCTTGCCACATAGCTCGTGACCTACTGGCATCTTCAATGCTGCTTGTCATGGTGGCAGCTGTCAGAGTCTCCCTCCACCTTCCTGTTCTCTAAATTTTCCTCTCTGTTAGTCCCTCCTATACTTCTGCCTGGCTACTGGCTAATCAGTGTTTTATTTATTGACCAATCAGAGTAACACATTTGACATACAGACCATCCCACAGCAGATATTCTAGAACTGTAGGCTGAAGATAGATGCCCCAAGGTTGCAACGGAACCTTGGATGACTGTCTAGGCAGCCAGCTGTTTCTGTCATTTCTCACCTTTTTTGGAGGTTGCTTGCTTGCACTTCCTGCTTACTCAGGTAATATTATTTCCTTTTCAGGTCCCTGATGGAGTTAAAGATTTTATTGTTATAGTTTTCCTTGTTACCAGATGCAGAAAAGAAATTCATTAAAAAGGTGTAAAGTGTATAATGTTTTGAGACATTAAAAAATAGTTTTGGTAATGCAAGTTAGGATAGAATGTAAATTAGGGCCGGGCAGTGGTGGCGCATGCCTTTAATCCCAGCACTCAGGAGACAGAGCCAGGCGGATCTCTGTGAGTTCGAGGCCAGCCTGGGCTACCAAGTGAGTTCCAGGAAAGGCACAAAGCTACACAGAGAAACCCTGTCTCAAAAAACCAAAAAAAAAAAAAAAAAAGAATGTAAATTAGGTACAATCCTTTGTACTTACCAAGATAGAATAGATAATGGGGTCTTTTCTCTGAATTTGTCAAATGTTAATGGACTAGACATTGTTAATGTAATTATTGCTTGTATATATTATATATAGTTATTGTATTTATTGTATGTAGTTTTTCTTTTATTAGTTATAACCTTTTTTATTTTAGACAAATATTTCGTTTGTGCTGTAACAAATAAAGCTTGCCTGGAGATCAGAGTGTGGAGCCAGCCACTAAAGGCCATACAGTGGTGGCACACACTTTTAATCCCATTGCTTGAGAGGAGGAAACAGGAAGTGATATGGCTGTGCAAAGAGAGGAAGTGATAGGGCAGGATGGAGACAGGAGCTTGATCTTTTTGGCTGAGTAGTCTTAGAGGTAAGAACTCCCTGGTGGTTGCTGCTCTGATTCTCTAATTTTTCAGCATTGACCCCCGATATCTGACTCCAGGTTTTTATTATTAAGATCAATTAGAATTCACACTACATAAACCCATTGGTTTCTCAGGGTGAACTTCGATGAAAATGAACTTTGGTTTCTCCTTGGGACCTTATGATGAGTGAGTAGACATTGTTTCATCTACTCCACCCTGGCAGGGAGAACCTTCTCACAATAGATGAAAAATTAACTTGTTGATATTATGTCTCATGGTGTCATGAAAGTGAACTTTAGAAGGGAGGAAATATGGAAATTGTTATTGTAAAGAAGGATTTATGTATGAAGATTAAGATGGATGTTTCCAGAATGGAAAAGAACACTAGAAAGCTTATGCAAGTTATGGAGGTCTGAGTGAATTGTTTAAGGCATGTAAAGGATAAGATCAGAGATGATGCCGGGCAGTGGTGGCGCACGCCTTTAATCCCAGCACTCGGGAGGCAGAGCCAGGCGGATCTCTGTGAGTTCGAGGCCAGCCTGGGCTACCAAGTGAGTTCCAGGAAAGGCGCAAAGCTACACAGAGAAACCCTGTCTCGAAAACACCAAAAAAAAAAAAAAAAAAAAAAAAAAAAAAAAAGATCAGAGATGATGTATATAGTATTAAAGTTCCTAAGGAGCTGGAGAATCTCTGTGAGTTCAAAGCCAGCCTGGTCTATGTAGTGAGTTCCATGACAGCCAGGACCACATAGAAAGGACCACCTTATCTCAAAAACACCATAAACAAACAAAGTTTCCCCGGACGGTGGTGGTGCACGCCTTTAATCCCAACACTCGGGAGGCAGAGCCAGGCAGATCTCTGTGAGTTCGAGGCCAGCCTGGACTACAGAGTGAATTCCAGGAAAGGCGCAAAGCTACACAGAGAAACCCTGTCTCGAAAAACCAAAAAAAAAAAAAAAAAAAACATAAATAAAAATAAAGTTTCTAAGGCCGGGCGGTGGTGGTGCATGCCTTTAATCCCAGCACTTGGGAGGCAGAGGCAGGCGGATCTCTCTGAGTTCGAGGCCAGCCTGGGCTAGCAAGTGAGCTCCAGGAAAGGCGCAAAGCTACACAGAGAAACCCTGTCTCAAAAAAACCAAAAAATAAATAAATAAATAAATAAAGTTTCTAAAGTCAAAGACCAACAATGACAAGGCTTGGCTAAAATGTATTTAATCAAAAGTTTATTTAGAAATGTCTGATTTTATGTTTGTTTGTTTGTTTGTTTTGTATTTTGAGATAGGGTTTCACTGTGTAGCCCTGGCTGTCCTGGAACTCATTCTGTAGACCTGGCTGGCTTTGAACTAACAGAGACCTGCCTGCCTCTGCCTCCCTAGTGCTGGATTAAAGGCTTACACCACCTCCACCTGGAGAAATGTCTGACTTTTAAAACATACAATACCAGGCGTGTTCAAAAACCATCCTTGCAGGCTATTCTAGCATGGTCAAAGGGATTAAAAGGAAGAATGTTTCCCCTTTTCCCTCCAAGGTCAATGAGGTCCCAGAGGACTGTGTACCATCCCTCAAAATGTCCTAAAACTGTGGAAAGTGGGCTGTTCTCTGTTGGGGGGGGGCATGGAGTACCCATTCAGTTCTACCAGCATCCAGTCTCCAAAGAGGAGGGTCGACACACAGGAATGATCTCCTCGGTGCTTTCAGGGGAAGCCACAGCCAGACCAAGCAAGGCCTTTGACCTGTCCTCACATAGATGGACACTGGTAAAGAAAGGTGTCCAGCCGGGCAGTGGTGGCACATGCCTACCAGGTGGATCTTTGTGAGTCCGAGGCCAGCCTGGTCTACAGAGTGAGTTCCAGGACAGCCAGGACTGTTTCACAGAGAAACCCTGTCTCAAAAAAGAAAGAAAGAAAGAAAGAAAGAAAGAAAGAAAGAAAGAAAGAAAGAAAGGAAGGAAGGAAGGAAGGAAGGAAGGAAGGAAGGAAGGAAGGAAGGAAGAAAGAAAGGAAGGAAGAAAGAAAGAAAGGCTCCCGGTTCCTCACAAGCCCAAATGATCCCTGAGGACTGGGTGCTCAGCCAGCCTTAACAGTACAAAGACCAAAAATTAATTTCGGCCACTGGCATGGTCTTAAAATCCTCATCAGGGAATCATACCCAATGACTGAGGGAACTGCTAGCAGTTCAAGGCCTCGCACTCCTCAGATACTAGACTTGCCTGTAGATGTAACCAACCATCTTATTAAATAAGAAACACAGAACCAATGCAAAGAAGAAAGCCAAGAGGTCAGAGCTAAGAGCCCTACCTGCCTACTGCAGCTAGCCTCTTAAGCCAAGAGACCTCTCCGAAAGAAAGCTACTTCCTGTCTGTTTGTCTTTATATAGACTTTCTGTTCTGCCTTCTCATTGGTTGTAAAACCAACCACATTACTCATCACTGTCTGTTGTACAGCCCTCCAGGTCTTCTATGGTATAGAGATTAAAGGTGTGTGTCTCCAATGCTGGCTGTATCCTTGAACACACAGAGATCTACCTAGCTCTGCCTACCAAGTGCTGGGATTAAAGGCGTGCACCACCAACACCCAGTTTTTGCTATGGCTCTAATAGCTCTGACCCCTGGGGAACTTTATTTATTAACATACAATTAAAACACATTTCAGTACAAATAAAATACCACCATTCTTGTCTACGTGAGATCTTGTTTACACAACTGTATTTCACTAATATTTTCTTCTGGACAAGAAGATGTTATGCAGACAAAGGGCTTCAGACCTTGGCTCCCCATCGCTCCTGCCTGAGGCCAGGGCAGACAGGTTCGCTATTGCTTTATCCTAAAAACTAAACTGTGGTTAAAGACCTCTCGAGAAGGGCAGCATGCTGACTTTAGCCGATAGAACAGCTGTCAGAGGACATGAAAGTAGATTGTGGGGTCATCACTCTGGAGATCAACCTTAGAGGCCTAGAGAAATGAGGACCCCAGCCAAGGGGGGCTCCCGTGAGTGCAGCAAGAGATCTGAGTGGACTTTGACTTCGATATTTTGAAGTACTCTCCAGACATCAAGGACTTCCTTCCCTCCTTAAATCTGACGCTTGGGGTCTTTTAGATAGACCATCTGGAGGGGAACCCCCAAACTGCTACACTCAAACCCCGAAATCACCCTGAACAAGCCAGATGGGTCATCACCCCAATTCCAGAATGACAGGGTAACCTCTTCAGAAGAAGGAAGGGTAATAGGAACAGGAGGCAGAAACTGGCTGGGTAGTTTAGGGTAAAGAGATCCCCAAGAAAAGTGACCAGTTTCTTTATGGACTAAAAGCCAGAAACGTTCTTGGGGCTCTTGGCAGCATATTGGCCCCCCTAGGTCTTAGCACCACCGACTCCCTGAGGGAAGTACCACTCAAGCTATAAAAGTCAGCATGTAAACAGCACCACCTGCCAAAAAGAAAACAAAGATCTAATCCATCAAAGTCTGCTGTGGGATGGTCTGTATGTCAAATTGCTCTGATTGGTCAATAAATAAAACACTGATTGGCCAGTGGCCAGGCAGGAAGTAGGTGGGACAAGGAGAGAGGAGAATTCTGAGAAATGGAAGGCCGAGGCGGAGAGACACTGCCAGCTGCCGCCATGACCAGCAGCATGTGAAGACACTGGTAAGCCACCAGCCGCGTGGCAAGGTATAGATTTATGGAAATGGGTTAATTTAAGATATAAGAACAGTTAGCAAGAAGCCTGCCATGGCCATACAGTTTGTAAGCAATATAAATTTCTGTGTTTACTTGGTTGGGTCTGAGCAGCTGTGGGACTGGCGGGTGACAAAGATTTGTCCTGACTGTGGGCAAGGCAGGAAAACTCTAGCTACAAAAGTCCACAGTTCTGGGAAAGTCTCTAAATGTATGACCTTGCTTTTTGGCTTCTGTAGTTCTGCTCTGGTTAACTGTTGTTGTTAATGGAAGTATGTCAACCCAGAACATGGCTTTTGTGCTTAGAAGCTCACCTGAGAAAGACTTGGTGCTACACTGGGATCCTGAACACCCAGTGTAGTCATGGGTTGGCTAATAAAGACTTTTGATTGGCTTAAACACATCTCCAAGTCATTGTCTTTGGTGGATACCCCACAGCAGCAATTTCATCTTTGACAGAGGCCAAAGGTGCCAAAAGTGTTTTGGGATCTCAGACCTCTAATCTGGCTCCTAAATGATTCTAGGGTTACCTCTCTAGGATGAAAGTTAAAGTGGCCATTTGTCTAAGAGAGAAAGCCTCGTCAAGAGAATGAACTCTCTGGCCTAGCCGAAGGCCTAACCTTCTAATGGGCCAAGCCAGTGTCCCAGCCACGGACCTGGACTAGCCGTATACCATGCTAATGAAATAAATGGAATAGTTCCTTGTACTAGGGGGCTAACTCAGGATAACTGAGCCGACTCTTACTAATCAGGAACTCCCTCAATATTGCAGTTTTTTTTTACTCCAAATTAGGACAGAAAGCCAACATCTTAATAAGTCTGAAGAAAAGAATGTTTAAAATAAGAGGAGGGGCAGGGCCAGGACAGCCAGAGCTACAAAGTGAGACCCTGTCTCAAAACAAACAAACAAACAAGGGCTGGAGAGATGGTTCAGAACACTGGTTGCTCTTCCAGAGGTCCAGAGTTCAATTCCCAGCACCCACAGGATGGCTCACAACCATCTATAATGAGATCTGGTGCCCTCTTCTGGTGGGCAGGGACACATGCAGGCAGAACACTGTATACATAATAAATAAATAAGTCTTTAAACAAACAAACAAACAAACAAAAACACCCAAAGTGAGGGAAAAGAAGGAAATATCAAATATATATATATGTTTCTCAAGACAGGGTTTATCTGTGTAACAGCTCTGGCTGTCCTGAAATTCGCTTTGTAGAACAGGTTGGCCTCAAACTCACAAAGATCCACTTGCCTCTGCCTCCCAAGTACTGGGATTAAAGGCAGGTTCCCCCACTGCCTGGTCCCTCATGCTCTCTCTCATCCTATTGATCTATTTCTGTGTAGCTGAGAATGGACACAAGGCCTTACATACTACACTAAACATGTACCCTGGAGCCTCCTAGTCTTTTCTTTTTAATTTCATTTATTTATGTGTATGTAGGGGGGGGTGTGTTTTGTGTGTGTGCATGTGCCATGGCACACCTGTAGAGGAGACAACTTTCTTTTTTAAAGATTTATGTTATTTATTATGTATACAATGTTCTGTTATTGCCTGCAGGCCAGAACAGAGCAGCCAGTGCTCTTAACCTCTGAGCCATCTCTCCAGCCCCCAGGAGACAACTTTCATGAGTCAGTTCCCTCCTTACATCGTGTGGGACCTGGGGTGAGGTGGGGCACGGACGGGGACCACACGATGACACTCAAGTGCTCACTGAGTTATCTTACTGGCCCTTTCTTTTATTTCTGCCTTTGGTTTTTGTTCTTTTGGGGTAGGGTCTCACCCTGTAGCCCTTAAAAATTTAAAAACTTTTTAAAATTCACAATGCAAACGACTCAGTGGTTAAGAGCACTGGCTGCTCTTGCAGAGGACCTGGGTTTGATTCCCAGAATCCACATGGTGCACAGACATACTTCCAGGCAAACCCCCGTGTGTGAAATGAATAAACAAATCTCCCCACCCAGAACCTGCTGGGCTGCCCCCCACACACACACACACACTTTACAGCTTTGCACTTTGTTAGGCACTGGGCAGGGCAGAGTGAGGAGACAAGGCAGGAAAGAGACCAAATCCGACTCAGCGGATGAAGCTGTTCAATTCAAACATTGAAGGACAGAAGGACAGACACTCTCCCGCAGGATGGAGGTCCTGCCAGGGGAGAAAGGGGGATGGGACCTTATATAGAGGCAGGTGAGGGCCTTGGGACTGAGGAGGTTGATGCAGCATCCGGGTTGCATCAACCTGAGTTCAATTCCCAGCCTCCACAGAGTGGCTCACAACCGTCTATAATGAGATCTGGTGCCCTCTTCTGGTGTGCAGGCATACATGCGGGCCAAACAAAAAAACAAAAAACCCTAATACAATGCAATGACACTGAATGACATCAGGCCTTTTGAGGCTGTTTAGTGCACACAGGAGAATGCCCTGGTGCCTTAGTCTTTCCACAAGAGGGGCAGCCTCAGTGTAGCTTCAAAGTCCTTTAACTAGAGAGGGGCGGGCATTCTGACACCCCAGGAGTCACAGCTACAGAGATGCAGCTCACTTCCTGCCCCGCATCAGATCAAGCCTTCTTTGGAAGCATCCAGCCCCAGGCACTCCATTCTAACGAAACCTAGACTCACACACTCAGTTACACTTAGCTGTTTCAGGTTAATATCATTTGCCAGCTGGAGTGCAAAATAACAATCAAGAAAGGCAACGGGGCAGACAGGGGTTTCCTGGTGTTTTATTCTTAATTTCTCCCCGAAGAGCAGTGAGTGCCCAGAGAATGAGGAGATCCTGTCTCCAGCATCCGGGACTTGGTCCTGTCCCTTCCCAGACTTTGTCAGCCCAGCTGGTAAGCAGTAAGAAGTAAGGTGGTAAGAATTCCCGGCAGCTGCGGGGAGACTCATCCAAAGCAAAGTCAAACTGGACGAAGCTGCTGAGATGGTTCAGTGGGTAAAGGCGCTCGCTGCCAAGCCGGATGAGTTCAATCCCTGGGACTCAACTTCTGATTCCTGTAGGTTGTCCTCTGATCTCCACACGTGTACAGTGCCCACCTCCCACACAAATTTTTAAAAGTTATTTTACAGATTTGTTTTATGTGTGAGTGTTTTGTCTGCATATATATGTGTGCACCGACCATGTGCGCTGCCAGGGTCAGAAGAGGGTTCGGACCCAGGTAACCGGTGACGGGGCTTTTATCTGTAGTCATTCGTCTGCAGTTGGGAAAGGACCGGGCAGAGAAAAGGCAGCTCTGTCAGCTGAAACTTTCGGCTAATGATGTAAGATTAAGCCTCCAGTAAAATCAGCCTTGCCCTTTGCCCCGCTCGATGACTACATTTCCCAGAATCCTCTACAATGACTTCCTATAAGGTTGCACCAATAGGAAGCCTCCGTTCTCTATCTTCCGGTAACGATTAGGAGATGGAAGCGTGGGTAGGAGATGCTTATGGCGAAGTGGGAAATCTCAGAACGACTGACCCCACACGTTGTCTTCAGCTCTGCGGTTACAGACGTGGGAAGAGGGCCTCTTCTGTTTCCTTCTGCCAAATTCGCTTTTTAGTTATTTTATTTGTGGACAGGGTCTCACTGTGTAGCCAGGCTCTCCTGGAATTCTCTATGTTGGCCAGGCTGTCCTTAGAACTCACTGAAATCCCGCCTGCCTCTGCCTTTCCAGTGCTGGGATTAACGGCATGCGCCACCACGCCGGACTGGTTTTGTTTTTAGAAAGATCCTTGTAGCCCAGGTTGGCCTCAAACTCCTGATTCCGCTGCCCACCCCTCCCAAAGCCTAGAATTACTGGTGTGTTCCACCATGCCTGGCTTTTGATTAAAAAAAAAAAAAAAAAAAAAAAGTTCTCATTCTTTCTTCATTGTGTGTGAGCATGTGTATTTGCTCATGTCATGGTGTGAGTGTGGAGGTCAGAGAACAACTTTAACCATCAGTTCTTTCACCTTGTGGATTCAGGAAATCAAATTCAGGTCATCTGGCTTGGCAGCAAGCGCCATTGCCGGCGGAACCATCTTGCTGGCCCTTTTTGTGTGTGTGTGTGTGTGTGTGTGTGTGTGTGTGTGTGTGTGTGTGTGTGTGTGTGTGCAAACATGTTTGGAAGTGCATGCTTATACATGTGAATGTCATATGTTGATTTTGGTGTCTTCCACCTGTCAGTTTTTAAATTATTTCATTTATTCATTTGGGGTCAGGGAAGTAGGGAAGCCACAGCTCAAATGTGGTTCAAACAACTTGGTTCTCCATGTGCCTTATGGGTTCTAGGTCCCCAAATCAGATCCTTAGGCTTGTGGGGCAGACATTTTACAGGCTCAGACCCTGAATTTTTTTGTTTTGTTTTGAGATAGGGTCTCTATGTAGTCCTGGCTGTTCTGGAACTTGCTATGGAGACCAGGCTGGCCTTGAACTTCTGATCCTCTGTTTCCTACTTTACACATGTTGGGATTGCAGGACCTGCCACCACAATGGGCTCAGATAAGAATTCTTCCATTTTCAGAAGGAAAGCCTGTGTTTTTGTTTAAAAGCTGGGCGTAGTGGTGCACACCTTTAGTCCCAGCTCTCGGGAAGCAAACTCAGGTGGAGCTCTATGAGTTCCAGGTCAGCCTGGCCACATAGGAGTTGGGGAATGTTCTCCTAATATTTATTGCTTAATCCATGTGACCAGGACATACCATAATTTATTATCTCAAAAGTCCAGGTTGTGTAAAAACAAAACAAAACCCCAGGGTCAGATTGACTGAAAAGCACTTTTCATGGCTGGTGTGACCTGTGTGTGTGGTGTGTGCACTTCCTGTGTGCCTGTGGATGGGGGAGGCACGTGACCTTGTGCTCCATCACTCTCTCTGCCTTTGTCACTTGGAGAGTCCCTAGCTGAATCTGGCGCTAGGGTGGTAGCATCTGGAGGTCCTTGTGTGTCAACCTCTCCAGTCCTGAGACACTGTGACCCTTCTCTTCAAGGTAGCCCTCTAGGAGGTGACTAGATCAGCCAGTAGGAGGAGCTTTTCCCTCAGGCATCAGTTCTGGCGGACCCTGGAGGACTCACAGTAAGAACAGGCTGTCGTGAAGTGAAGCTGCCTTCTGTGTCCTGTACCTTCCAAACACACCTCTCTGCACTCCGGCTCTCACCAGAAACCCAAGCAGATCCAGAGTCAGTCAGCTTCCCAGCTGCCTGACCATAATCCAAAAGAAACCCTTGGCTGGGGGTGAGGTGTGGGGGTGACTCAGGAGGTTCCGGTCGTAGTCGGCTATGTGGTAAGTTTGGGGCCAGCCACGGATACAGGAGACCCTTAAAACCAAAGGATCAAAGCCAACAGGAACTCTAAAGTCAGTCGTGGTGGCACACACCAGTAATCTCAGCACTAGGGAGGCTGAGGCAGGGGGAAGGCTCATTGAGATTGGCCTACACCTTAAGATCGTATCTCAAAAAACCCAGACTCCAAAACACCAACAAAACTGTGTCAAATGGCTTTTGGTGATACCTCATGTCTGCAGTCTCCACACTTGGGAGGCTGGAGCGGGAGGATTGCCGTGGGTTTGAGGCCGACCTGGGCTATAGAGTAAGACTCTATCTCAAAAAGCAGAACAGAAGAGGCTCAGGATGTGACTCAGTTGGCATTGCCCCTGCCTAGCATGGGCAAAGCCTGGGTTCCAGCCCCAGCACCCCAAGAAGCTGGAGTGGTAGTGTGTGCCTGGGAGTCCAGCACTGGGGATGTAGAGGCGGGAGGACCATCCCAGGCTGCATAGGAAGTTGGAATCAGAAAATGAAAAAGAGCCAGGTATGGCAGCACACACCTTTATTCCCAACACTCAGGAGGCAAAGGCAGGTAGATCTCTGTGAGCTGGAGACCAGCCTGGTCTAGTGAGGCCCGCCTGGAATAAATAGTGAGGGCCTGTCTTTAAAAAAAAAGGGAGCGGGGCTGGAGAGATGGCTCAGCAGTTAAGAGCACCGACTGCTCTTCCAGGGGACCCAGGTTCAGTTCCCAGCAATCACATGGTGGCTCACAGTCATCTATAATGAGATCTGGTGCCCTCTTCTGGTGTGCAGGCATACATGCAGGCAGAACACTGTATACACAATAAATAAATAAATAAATAAATAAATAAATAAATAAATAAATAAATAAGAAACACACACACAAATCTTCTTCGGCTTACTGTGAAGGTGTGTCTTTGCCAAGGTGTCTTTTGGTTTTAAAAAAGAGCTGAATGGCCAGGAGGTGGTGGTGGTGGTGGTGGTGGTGGCGGCGGCGGCGGCGGCGGCGGCGGCGGCGGCGGCGGCGGCGGCGGCACGCCTTTAATCCCAGCACTTGGGAGGCAGAGGCAGGCGGATCTCTGTGAGTTCAAGGCCAGCCTGGGCTACAGAGTGAGTTCCAAGACAGGCACCAAAACTACACAAAGAAACCCTGTCTTGGGGGGGAAAAAAAAGAGCTGAGTGGCCAGTAGCTAGTCAGGAAGAGGTTAGGTGGGACTTCCAGGCAGAGAGAAGAGAGGAGGAGATGAATCTAGCATGGGAGAGATGCCGGAGGAGACGGTGTGGAAGCAGGACATAGGGGAAGAGAGGTAAAAGCCATGAGCCATGTGACAACATGTACATTAATAGAAACGGATTCATTTAAGTTATAAGAGCTAGTTAGAAACAAGCCTAAGCTATAGGCTGAACTTTCATAATTAATAAGATGTCTCTGTGTCATGATTTGGGGGCTGATGATCCAAGAAAGCCTGCTACAACTTTCTGTAACACATAAGAGCCAAGCCTCTCCCTGAAACCACAGTACGTCCTGTGACCCCTGGCACTCTCATCTAGCCACAGGATGAAGGGGACCTCACACACAGATTCCCCTGGCTTCTCCCTAGTGCTTAAAATTGTGTGCCACCACACTAGCACAGGTTACTTTCATTGTTGTGTGTTTGCCTGTGTGGGACTACATGCATTCAGGTGCAGGTGCCCAGAGAGGCCAGAGTGTTGCATCCCCTGGATCTGGAGCTGTGGGTGCTGCTGGCTCTCTGACCACAAAGCCATCTTTCCAGCCCCATGATAGACTTGTATTCCCCTTCTCCGGCACTGAGCCAGATGACACCTCCTCAGAGAAGCCCTCCTGGCTTCCTTACCGCTCCTATCACTCTATTTCCAAGAAAATATTTTGAGTGTTTGTTTGTTTGTTTTTCAAGACAGGGTTTCTCTGCGTAGTTTTTTCAGTGCCTGTCCTGAATTTAGTGCTCTGTAGACCAGGCTGGCCTCTAACTCACAGAGATCCGCCTGGCTTTGCCTCCTGAGTGCTGGGATTAAAGGCATGCACCACTGCTGCCCACCTCAAGAAAATGTGTGGTGATCCACAGAGGCTTCCTAGTGAGACTTTACTCAGGGTCAGAGAATCTGAGCTTGCTTTGCCCAGCAGGGCTGCATGATGTGATGATTTGGCCACAAGTGTGTTTACCAGGTGTTTGGAAGGGTCTACACTTGGCTGTACAGTGTGCTTTGATCTTGCAGGGGTAAGGTCTTTTGCCTCTCCCCTTGGCATATTATAAAAAGCTCTTTTGAGTAAAGGTCTGGGTGACTGGGTTATCGACCCAGGCTCTCCCAAAAGCTATCCTGTGTCTGTCTTTCTCCTCTTCATCTAGGTCTGTCTTTCTACCTAATATTTCCTCATTCCTCTCTCCTCCACCCAAGAACCCTTCCATAGGTGGGAGCAGGTAGGAGCTGGACTTCTACAGACTCCCACAGAAATGTTTTAAATTTCTTTGAACTTTTGAAACAAGGTGTCATGTAGTCCAGGCTGACCTCAAACTCACTACATAGCCAAGGATAACCTTGAATTCTGATCTTCCTGATCTACCTACAAATGTGTGCTGCTATGCTAGGTTTATGCAGTGGGGGGAAATCAAGCCAGGCCTAGTACACTTGGGCAAGCCCTCTATGAACTGAGTGTCATCTCCAGCCACAACATCAAGTGTTATTTTTGTTTGTTTTGATATTGTTTCAAGACAGGGTTTCTCTGTGTATCCTTGGATGTCCTGAACTTGATCAGTAGACCAGGCTGACCTCAAATTCAGAGATTCACCTGCCTCTGCCTCCCAAGTGCTGGGACTGAAGGTGTGGGCTGCTCTGCCTGCTTCTGTCTCCCTTCTTTTTCTTCTTTCATTTTGTTTTAGTTTAATTTTTAATTTTATTATTAGTGTGTGTGTGTGTGTGTGTACCCTCAGAGGCCAGAAGAAGGTATCTTCTGGTTGACTTTTGTAAACTTGATACAAACTGGAATTATTTGGAAAGAGAAAACTTCAGTTGAGAAAATGTCTCTATCAGATTGGCCTATGGGCAGATCTATGAGGCATTTTTTTTCATTAATTATTGATGGGAGGGCCCATCTGGCTATGGGCAGTACCACCCCTAGGCAGGTGGTCCTGGGTACTACAAGAAAGCAGGCTGAGCAAACCATGGAGAGCAAGCCAGTAAGCATCCTCCTCCATGGCCTCTGCATCAGCTCCTGTAGGGTTCCTGCCCCGACTTCCTTCAGTGATGGACTGTGACCTGTAAGCCAAATAAACCCCTTCCTTTCCAAGTTGCTTTGGTCATGGTGTTTTATTACAGCAATAGAAACCCTAAGACAGAATTAGTACCAGGAGTGGGGTATTTCTATGACAGACCTGACCATGTTTTGGGGAGGACTGTGGAAGGACTTTGGAACTTTGGGTCAGAAAAACCATTGAGTGTTCTGAGCTGTGCTGGAGTTTTATGTCAGTCTGACACAAGCTGGAGTCATCTGAGAGGAGGAAACCTCAATGAGAAAACACCTCAACAGATCGGGCTGTAGGCAAGCCTATGGGGCATTTTCTTAATTAATGATTGATGGGGGAGGGCCCAGCCTAATGCAGGTGGTGCCATCCCTGGGCTGGTGGTCCTGGGTTTTGTAAGAAAGCAGGCTGAGCAAGCCAAGGAAAGCAAGCCAGAAAGCAGTCTCTCTTCTTCCAAGTGGGTCTCAGGGACCAAACTCAGGTTGTGTCAGGCTTGATGGCAATCCACTGCCTGCTGAGGCTTCTCACCAGCCTTCCTCCTTTTTATTTTTTAAAACTAGGTTCTTGCAGTGTAGTCCCAGCTGGCCTCTCAGACTGTGATCCCCCTGCCTCAGCCTCCTCAATGCTGTGGATTATAGGTGTGAGCCACCCTGAGCAGTTACTAGTCTGTCTTTTTCAGCTGATAACCTCAGGTGTTTTGTTACAGTATGAGGAAGCTGACTTTGTTAGCCCAAAGTGATGTCATCAAATGAACTGAGCACCCCATGAATTTGCCCCTCTCCCCCATGGTTCCCACAGTCAGGAGCTCCTGGGGTCTCTAAGATGACACGCAGTAAAATGTTTGAGTTACCTCCTGGTAGATGACATCCGAGGACACATTGTGCCTGTCACGGTTCACAGCACCTATGGATTTACAACAGCCCCTGGGGTAGGTGCGGCCGGTTGTCACTTGAAAGGAAGAGCCGAAAAAATCTGTATTCACCCCACAGTGTTGCTAGAGTTTTCCTGCCTTGCCCACAGTCAGGACAAATCTTTGTCACCCGCCAGTCCCACAGCCGCTCAGACCCAACCAAGCAAACACAGAGACTTATATTGCTTACAAACTGTATGGCCGTGGCAGGCCTCCTGTTAACTGTGCTTATAGCTTAAATTAGTCCATTTCCATAAATCTATACCTTGCCACGTGGCTGGTGGCCCACTGGCATCTTCACATGCTGCTGGTCATGGCGGCATCTGGCAGTCAGTCCTTCTGCCTTCCTGTTCTTTTATTTCTCCTCTCT
This sequence comes from Peromyscus maniculatus bairdii, assembly GCF_049852395.1. Lineage (NCBI taxonomy): Eukaryota > Metazoa > Chordata > Mammalia > Rodentia > Cricetidae > Peromyscus > Peromyscus maniculatus. Next base: position 17,826,450 of record NC_134858.1, on the reverse strand, counting down.
GTTAGTCCCGCCTATCCTTCCTGCCTAGCCACAGCCGACCAGGTTTTATTTATTGATCAATCAGAACAACTTGACATACAGACCATCCCCCAGCACAGCCAAGTGCAGACCATCTCAGACACCTGCACTCAGGCCCATGGTCCTAATCATCCTCTATGCGGACCTGCTGGGTAACGCCACAAAGAACCCAAGAAGGGCTCCCACAGGACATACAGAACATCCCACAGCACTTCCCCTTTTCTTTTTTTAAAAAGGAAGGTTTTAACTTTTACACATCTTTAAAGCCAGCTTGGTATATTTGGGAATTTGGGCGTAGCTTCTCTTACTACTTCCTGCTGGAGGGGGGCGCAGTATCTTATGGGGATACAAAGAAAATTTTAGGTTCATGGAGTAGTCCGTGAGACTGTATCGTCTGAGCCAGTTGCCTTGAAACGATTCTGGATGTTGGATCATCTGGGCCATGGTGTCATCGGAGACCTTTCAGGGGGTCTTGGCTGGTCAAACCTGATGTATCTTAATCTGGAACAAATCCATAGCCTCTGGCTTTCTGTAGAGACAAAAACAGAGCCTCTTTTCCAAAGCAACATATCCTTACATCTAAATTTTGAAGTCAAGGTACCTTTAAAATATACATTTTGGCATAACTCAACAGCCTTTGCAATCAAATGTTTTTCTTCAGCTACAAATATCAAAGAGAACATAATCCAGATTCTCTGTGTGATAGCCATCTTTATGTGGCTTATTTTTTATATTACTTTTACTTTCTCTTTAAAGACTTTATTTTTTTAAACTTTCTATTTCTTTATATAACTGTCTATGTTCCTTTTCCTCTCTCTTCCAAGCCTATGTACATTTTTACACACATTGTAAAGCATTTAAAGTCTTGTTCCATCTGAATCTGTCTTATTGCGAACTTATTGCTTTAAACTGTAGCCTTCTAAGCCTGAAACGGCTCTGTGGCTGCTGGCTCCGCCCCCTTCAATTTCCCAACTTGGCGGTGGTACGTTTTCCACCAGCTCTGGGAGCCATCAAGTCTCAGAAATAGTGGGTCTACACTTTTATCCAAGCAGTGTGTAGCCCAGAAACCTCTTTTTTTGTTTTGTACTAGCAAAGGCTAAATCCGCCACGCAGCTTAATGTTCCATTTGCAGAGGCCTCATTCCTGCCATACTGCAGGTCAAGCGCACACGCCAGGAACCCGCCAGTAACTCAAACAGGCAGCTGCTGCTCATTTGAGAGAGACAATTAAGAAGCTGTTTTTAGTCCATTTTAGAATCTTTTTTCTCAAGTTTTAGGTGGAAACTCTTGCCAACACGTTGGGCGCCACCACAGCACTTCAGCTGCAAAAGAAGGAGCATTAACGACTCCCTGGGAGACCTGTGGAGGTGGCTCAGTGGTGAGGACATGAGGCAGGAGCCTGGACTTGAAAAGCAGGAGAGGGAGAATGCGAGTCATCCTTGGTTGCCTAGCCAGATCAAGGCCAGCCTGGGCTACATGAGACCCTGACTCAAGGGAAAAAAAGCCAGTTATGAAGCAGGTATGGGAGCGAACACCTTTATTCTTAGCACCCTGGAGGAGGAGACAGGAGGATCTTGAGTTTTAGGTATGCTTGGGCTATCTACTGAGACCCTGTCTAAAACAAACAAACAAACAAACAACAACAAAAACAAAAAACTAAGCTGGGCAGTGGTGGTGCACAGCCTTAATCCTAGCACTCAGAAGGTAGGTGGATCTCTGTGAGTTTGAGAACAGCCTGGTCTACAAATTGAGTTCCAGGATAACCAGAGCTGTTATAGAGAGAAACCCTGTCTGGGAAAACAAACAAAATACGATCTAAAACAGCGGCCATAGAGGGTACTAGGAGGCCACACATGGCAGGGTCGTGTGGTCTCCACGTGGGGACTGCTTACAGTCAGGAGCGTGCCCCTTTTCCGTGGTCATTCCATACCGCCCCGGAAGGCTGAGCACTCTGGTGATGCAGCCCATTCCCAGGCTCAGATAACCAAAGTGAAAGAGGTAGGCAGAGGACATCCCAAGGACCCTGGTCATTGTGGCCTCTCCATACATGACCCCGAGAGCCAGTCCAGTGAGGACCATGCCAGACACCTTGAGAACAGAAACCAAAGAGAAGAAGGTCAGGGAGTACAAGTGGGAGTCTTCCTGGGTGGGGCCAGAGGGAAGCAGAAGCTAATAAAATCAGCAAAAATGCTAAACAGAGCAATACCCAGAGCTGGTAGTGATGTAGAAACATCAGGAAGCAGCATGGCAGTGGTGGTGCACGCCTTTAACTGCAACCCTCAGGAGGCAGAGCCAGGCAGATCTCTGTGAGTTCCCAGGGCCAGCCTGGTCTACAGAGGGAGATCTAGGACAGGAACTAAAACTACACAGAGAAACCCTTTCTCGAAAAACAAAGCAAAAAGATAAATAAATAAAGATGTATTTTTGGGATAGAGAGGTGGCTCAGAGGTTAGGAGCCGTGGCTGCTCTTCCAGAGGTCCTGAGTTCAATTCCCAGCAACCACATGGTGGCTCACAACCATCTATAATGAGATCTGGTGCCCGCTTCTGGCCTGCAGGCATACATGCAGGCAGAACACTGTAGACACAATAAATAAATAAATCTTTAAAAAGAAGAGAAAGAATTAAAGGCACACGTACCATTTTGGCTGACTTTTCTTTTTTACAGTTATTTTTATTTTATATGTATGAATGTTTTGAATACACAGACCCTGTGCATGTCTGATGCTTGAGGACACTGGGTCCCTGCACTGGAGTGGGAGGCGATTGTGAGCTAATTAACGGGTGCTGGAAGCAAACCCGGATCCTCTGCAAGAGCAGCTGATGCTCTCAACTGCTGGGCACCGGCCAGCCCCAGATTTTACCCTTTTTTGGGGCGGGAGGTGTTCAAGACAGGGTTTCTCTGTGTAGCTCTGGCTGTCCTGGAATTCTGTAGACCAGGCTGGCCTCAAACTCACAGAGATCCACCCGCCTCTGCCTCCTGAGGGCTGGATTAAAGGTGTGCGCCCCCACTGCCCTGCCAGATTTTACTTTTTGAGGTAAAATTCTGTTTCAGAAATAACGTTTTTAGATTTTTGCTTAATGAAATGGTCACAGTCATCTTTCAGGAGCAGCAGGGTGCTGTTACAGTGCGATTTTGTATGTTGTTTCATTCCGTAGTCCAGGCATGCGCGTTATGTAGGCTACCCTTGCACTTCTTTTTTCCCCCCCTTAGACAGGGTTTCTCTGTGTAACCCTGGCTGTTCTGGATCTCACTCTGCAGACCAGGCTGGCCTTGAACTCACAGAGATCCACCTGCCTCTGCCTCCCGAGTGTTTGGATTAAAAGCGTGGGCCACCACGCTCAACTGTTACTGTAGTTTTACAGGATGAGGACATGGGGGCTGTAGAGATGGCTCAGTGGTTAAGAACATTTACTATTCTTATAGGAGACTTGAGTTCAGATCCCGGCACCCACACTAGACAGTTCACAACTGCCTGTAACTCCAGCTCCAGAGAATCTGTCTCCTCTTCTGGCCTCTGCAGGTGTTCACGCATGCACGCATGCACGCATGCACGCATGCACGCACACACACAGACACACACACACACACACAGACACACACACACACTGGGCAAAACAGAGTTGTTAAAGTGTAGGACAAGGCTGGGGAGCTGGCTCAGTGGGTCAGAGTTCTTGCCGCACAAGCGTGGACCCCTGAGTTCAAATGTCCAGAACCCACATAAAAGCCAGGCACTGCGGCCCATGTGCACAACCCCAGCGCTGGGAGGAGAGACAGGAGGAGCTCAGGACTTTTGGGCCACCAGCCTAGCTCTAGCTGAGTGAGAGACCCTGCCTGAAAGGAATAAGGTGGACAGGGACAGCAGGACACCCACTGTCATCCTCACCCCACACAAGGGGGACACTCGTACACACAAAGGCCGGCTAAAGCAGAAAGATTTTTTTTAATATTGTGTGTGTGTGTGTGTGTGTGTGTGTGTGCGTGCGTGTGCACATGCGCACGGGCAGATGTATGCACACATCTTTAGGGTAAAAGAACAACTTGCAGGAGTTGGTTCCCCTCTTTCACTGTGTGGGTCCCAGGGATGGAACCCAGAGGGTCGGGCTTGATGGCAGGTACATCTACCACCAAGACATCTCACTGGTCCTGGTTTGCTTGCTTGTTTTTGAGACAGAGTCTAATGTAGCCCAGGCTGGCTTCAATCTTATACCAATCCTCCTGTTAGCCTCTCAATGTCTAGGATTGCATATGGAAACCACTACACACCAGCCAGAAAAGTCAGGAGTTCAAGGTCATCTTCAGCTACATAGTGAGTTCCGGGCCAACCACAGGGGTACATAGTAAAATTCTGCCTCAAAAATAAGACAGAAAACAAAAACAAAGACAAAGAAACTACATCTTCATGTTACCCTGATAGGAAAAGGTGCTTCAGAAACTTAAAAGGTCAGGGAAACAGGAGAGTGGACACAGTTTGGGGCACAGGTGCAGCTCAGTGACCTCGTGCTTGGCATCCCTGAAGGCCTAGATTCATCCTCAGCACACACACTAATGAACAAGAAAGACCACCCAGGCTGAAGAGACACTGAGTAGTTCTGAGCACACACTGCTCTTCCAGAGGACCTGAGCTCAGTTCCCAGCACCCACTTGACAGCTCACACAGCCTGTACTTCCAGCTCCAGGTCATGGGAAACAAACACAGTGCCGCATCTTCGCATCTTTTCTAATAAAGGGTTAAACAAGACAACCCCCCCCCAAAAAAAAAAAAAATTTAAAAAATCGTAAAGAAGCCACTTGGCAGAAAATTTGAATTCCTCTAGGGTCAGCACTTCTGGAAATCAAAACATGTACTCAGCTTTCACTTCTCCATAGAAACCTCACTGCTCTGTATCAGCCACTCTCATAAGAATGGAGGCCTGGCTCTGACCGCTCAGAGAGGCACAGGACCCCTTTGCGTTTGGAGTCTTAAAAGCCTGGTGGTAACCTAACCAAGGCTTTGCACCCTTCCACGGGAGAAAAACTCTTGCCTCGCCGAAGAACACTGGCGTTTGTTGTCATTTTGTTTGTTTGTTTCTTTTTTGACACAGGGTTTCTCAAAACCCTGTGTAGCCCTGGACGTCCTGGAACTAGCTCTGTAGACCAGGCTGGGCTCGAACTCGGAGATCCACCAGTCACTGTCTCTTGAGGGCTGGGACTAGAGGTAAATGACATACCTAGCTACGAAATTTTCTTGAGAGCCCAGACTAATTTCTTATCTGTTTTATTTTTATTTTTTTTTAATTTTTATTTATTTGGTTTTTTCGAGACAGGGTTTCTTTGTGTAGCTTTGTGCCTTTCCAGGATCTCTCTCTGTAGACCAGGCTGGCCTTGAACTCCACCTGGCTCTGCCTCCCAAGCTGGGATTAAAGGTGTGCGCCACCACCGCCGCCAGGCTCTTGTCTGTTTTAATTTTCTCTTTCTTCGTCTTTTTTTTAAACCAGGTCTCACTGGATACCCTTCACTGCCCTAGAACCTGCTTGCAGAGAGGTGGGAAGAGGGCGTTGTTGGATCGCCTTGTGAGGAATGGGCCAGACAAGGCATGCTGGCTCGTGCACACCTTCAATCCCAGAACTCTGGAGGCAGAAGTAGATGGACCTTTGTGAATTCAAAGCCACCCTGGTCTATATAGATAGACCCAGGACAGCCAGAGCTACATAGAGAGACCCTGTCTCAAAAACAAAGAAACTCTGTGGCTGGGGAAGTCACAGGCCCCGGGTGGGGAGGATATATACTACTGTTGCTTTGTTGATTGGATATGGCATCAAACTGCCTTCTAAAAATTATGTTTCTATCCATAGATTAATGCTCTCCCCACTTTGGTCAGAGAAGCTGCTGTCTATAGGAAGTGACTGGGTAATGAGGACTCGTGATTGGTCAGCATGTGAGGACACGTGACTGAGTGCTCAGCCCTAAACAGGACATGTACCTCAGAGAACATCACAGGAGAAAGCGTGGAGAGTGGAAGAGGTGGAGGATGGGAGGAGGGCCTCGGAGGGCAATCTCCTGACATGAGGTGGTTGTCGCACCCGTGAGCTCAGGACAGCAGTGGTTTCCTGCCCAAATGGGGCTGTTGACACCCCTCCTCGGAGGAGAGAGGGTTCAGAGGGTCCCACCACGGCCGGAGGAGCCATAGGCAGGTAAAGGTTGCTGTAGGAGGGGAAGTCAAAGTCCTCAGTGGTGTGACCACTGGTACATGGCCTTGTTCATGTAAATAACCAAGTGTCGCTATGCATACAAGCAACACTAATTAATGCAGGAGGCATCCAAAACTTCATGTGAAAAAAAATACTTTCTTAAAAAGAGAAAAAGGAGAAGCTGGAGAGCAGGCTCAGTAGTTAAGAACATGTTCTGCTCTTCCAGAGGACCTGCGTCCTGTTCCCTTTGCCCACATGAGGGCCACCTGCAAGTCTAGGTCCAGCTCCAGGGAATATGACACCATGTGACTAACACTCCTCTTACCTCTCCAGGCATTGAACACAGGCACACATACTCACACACAGACATACAATGACAATAAAAACAAATCTTCAAAAGACTATGTAAAGGGAGAAAAAAGTGGGGGGGGGGTGGGGGGGTGCGGGGTGCTGGAGAGCCAGCTCGGAGGTTGGGAGCATGCATAGCTCTGGCAGAGGAGTGGAATCCGTTCCTAGCATTCACACCAGATGGTTTATAACCACCTGTAACTCCAGCCTCCATGGCGAGTGCACTTAGACGCACATGCACATGATTAAAATGATCAAATCAATCTTAAAACAAAAGTCCTACTTTACTGTGATGAAACATGAAAGGATTTATGTCAGCTTACAGCTGACAGCCCACTCCTGAGGGAAGCCAAGGCTGGAACCTGGAGGCAGGAGCTGAAGCAGAGGCCATGGACTGCTGCTTACTGGCTTGCTCTCTCTATAACCTGGTCAGCCTGCTTTCTCAAAGTATCCAATGTTCGGTTGGAACATCCAGCTCACTCCTGCATGGTCTGAGAAGCTCCATCTCTCTCTCTCCAAACCCCAGCCTCTCCAAGAATCTCCAACAAAGAAAAGGTACCAAAAATCCCAGTTCTGCATCCTTGGCAGGTACAGCAGCTCCTCCCCTGAAATTGCCAGCCCGCCCAAGTCCCCGTCTGAAGCGCTCAGTTTTTGACCATACTTGGGCACAAAGCCAGCTCATGGCAGATGTGTCCGTCATCACCCCTCACCTATGGGTTATACAACCTCCCTGCTTTAGTTCAGGTGTGTGACTTCTCCTGCCTTGATCTCTGGGACTGGCGAGCTCACCCGGGAGTTGCTTTGCTCAAATAAACCTGTTCTTTTACTTTTCAATTCTGCTTGATCTGGCTTACTGCATCAGTGGAGAAACCATTATTGAGATACAGAAAACGAATTACCCAGGACCAACTGCTCAGGGACGGCACTGTCCACAGTGGGTTGGCCCTCCCGCATCAGTCACTGACGAAGAAAATACCTCTGCAGACATCCCCACAGCCAATCTGGTGAAGGCAGTTCCTCAGAGGAGGCACCCTCTTCCCGATGACTCCAGCTTCTGTCAAGGTAACAAAAACAACACATAAACAAAACACCACACTATCTTAATTTTTCAAACTCAATCTTTTTTTCTGAAGTATGGTTAGTTTGTTCTGTTTTGCTTTTGAGACAGCATCTCATGTAGCTCAGATTGGCCAACACCTCAAGCACAGGGCATGCCTCTGCGTCTGGTGTATGTCCTGCTGGGGACAGAACGCAGGGCCTCTTGCAAGCTCAGCAAGTGCTCCACCCCCATCTCCAGCCTTTCAAACTCCTTTCCATGGGATCTGATGGAAACCTCGCCTTTTCCATCCCCGAGCCAGGCTCCCCAAACTGTGTACATTTGTGCTGATATCCCCAGCTTTGGGTCCCACGGTGCCTCCTACACATTTATTTCTGACAAGTCTCACTCCTCATCAACCTGTCCTACATCTCTCCTGCCCCTCCAGCCTCCCTCCGGGAACACAGATCCGGAAGGCAATTTAGATCGACTTATTTCTGTCTTCCAGGGACGGGGCTGCCAAGTCCCCAGGGCCTGGATTGTGACACACTTACAGCCACGAAGCCATTGAATAAAGACAACAGTTTCTTCAAGAAAGAATGGGGCATGTGTACTTCAGCCATAATGGGCAGCTCTGCGGTGCTCTGCATATTCAAGTCAGCGTCTTCCCTGAACCTCTGGGCTGCTGAGTCCCAGCCTGTCAGCAAGGGACCCTCAAGTTGACTTGCTGTTTCCTGACTGCCTGGTGACTTCCCTGGGATGCTGGGCTCAGCCCTCAATCTTTATCACATCACAGTAGGAAGCTGGCTGTGCACACACCTTTAACCCCAGCGCAAACAAACCAACACCCCACAAGGGTAGGATCCCCACACCCACTCCAGTGGCTCACAACTGCCTGGAACTCCAGCTCCACAGAATTTGATGCCCTCTTCTGGCCCCAGTGGGCCCCTGCGTTCATTCGGCAGAGGATTCCCATGGATACACACGCACAGACAGAAAAATAAAAATATGAAAAAGCATAACCGAACGGTTGGAAGCTGGGACAAGAGTGACTGTCACAGGAAAACAGGTGCCCCCACCCCACGGCCCTACTTGGCTGCTTCTCCAAACAGGCCACTCAGGACCTAAAGGAGATAAGCCTCCTATATGCCCCCAGGGCCCCCAGGGCCCCCAGGGCCACAGGGCCACCAGGGCCACCAGGCCACCAGGGTCACCAGACAAAGTGCCCCCTCAGTACTTATCATGTGAGTGACTGACATCCACTGCTCCTCGATCCTGGCCCAGTCGGTGCTCACTAAACCAGGGTGGGATGAATAAGAAAGGGGCTACGAGGGCCACACATGTTGTTTGGTTATTTTTAATTTAATGAAAACTTTAGCTTTTAAAAATATGAATATATTTACCTTTATTTTGTATGAGTGTTTTGCCTGTGCTCCATGTGTGTGTGGTGCCTATAGAGGCCAGACGGCATTTAGTCCCCTGAGATTGGAGTCCCATGTGGTTGTGAGCCACGGTGTGGGTGCTGATCATCAGGTTGATGGCAGGTACATTTATCCACTGATTTATCCACTGAGTATCTCGTCAGCCAGTACACTGGCTTTTTTATATATTTTCTGAGAGCTGAACTCAGGTCCTCATGGTTACAAGGCAGGCACTTGACTGACTGATCCGTCTCCTCACTTGTCTTTTGTATTTTTGACAGAGTTTCCTGTAGCCCAGTAAACCTCAAAGTAGCTATGTAGCTGAAAATAATCTTGTACTTTTTTTTTTGTTTGTTTGTTTTTTCGAGACAGGGTTTCTCTGTGTAGCTTTGCACCTTTCCTGGAACTCGCTATGCAGACCAGGCTGGCCTCGAACTCACAGAGACCACCTGCCTGTGCCTCCCGAATGCTGGGATTCAGACACGTACCCGCACAGCTGGCTTCCTCCTTTGAGCCACCTCTGAAAACTTGCAGTGTCCTGCCTCCCCCGCGCGGCAGGTGGAGGGATATGTTCTCTCTTCCACAAAGAATTCTGAGCCGTTGATCGCTGCTGAATCTGCAGAATTTTGAGCTCAATGGACGATTTCCTTGAACTGCGAAATCACACTGGCCTGATGGAGCCGGTCCGAGTGGAATGCTGGAGCTCTCCTCCGGGGGCCGCTAGGGGGCGCTGCTGCCATAGAAAATAGTTGACGCCTCTCGGCTCCCACATCCTTAGGGTGCCCACGCGTGCTTCCCGTCTGGGCAAGGCTTGTCCCCTCGTCCCGGTGCGCGGGTCAACAGTGTCTCACACACTGTCTTGTGCCGTGTCGCGCTGGCACACGTTGGCTGAGGGCTCCCTGTCCCCACTTACGCGCCTCCCCCGTCTCCTCTCCTCCTCCCGCCCCACCGTCCTCTTCCTCTTCCTCTCGGCTTCTCCCCTCTCCCCTTCTCTTTAAGGCAGATCTCTTGTAGCCCAGGCTGTCCTCAGACTCCATGTAGCCGAGGATGACTTTGAAACTCTGGCTTATTAACTCTGGCCTTAGCTCTCTGCTGAGGGCATGTGGAACCAACGCTGTGCAGTCTCCCGCAGCCCTGGCTCCAGCTGGCCGGGGAGCCCAGGATGGCATTGGATGCTTTCTTTGTTTGCTCTTTTTGTTTTCTTTCCTTCCTTCCCTTATTTATCTCTTTATTAATTAATTTATTTTTTTTATTTTTGAGACAGATTTCTCTATGTAACCCTGGCTGTCCTGGAACTCACTATGTAGATTAGGCTAGCCTCAAACCCTGAGATCTACCTGCCTCTTCCTCCCAAGTGCTGGTATTGAAGGTGTGCGCCACCACTGCCCTGAGTTTTCTTTTATTTTTGAGATTATAATATAATTACATTTCTCCCTTTCCTCCCTCCAAACCCTCCCATGGACCCCTCCCTGCTCTCTTTCAAATCCATGGCCTCTCTTTTCATTAATTATTGTTATACACATACATGCATATGTATATACACTCCTCAGAACACCTGTCTAGTCTGTATACTATTACTTGTGTGTATGTTTTCAGGGCCGGCCACTTGGAGCTGGATAACCAAATGGCATTCTCTTCCCTGGGGAAGAGACTATTCTCCCCCTCTAGGAATTCTTCAGGTGACTGAAGTTCTTTGTGTAGGGTCGAGGCCTTGTGGGCTTTTCTCTGTCCGCTTTGAGATGTCCATTGGTGTTGTCCTTGTCTAGTTCACATTTGGTTGGTGATGCATTATGAGTGCAGCTTCTGATATTTCTAGAAGACAGTCTCACAGCAAAGTCCCTGATCCTCTGGCTCTTCCAGTCTTTATGTGTCCTCTTCCGAAATGTTTCCTCAGCCTTAGACACAGGATGCTTTGTAACTATCCGTTGGGGCTGGGATCCTCAACGCTGCGTTATGATTGTTTGCTCTTAGCGGTCTCCATCTGTCGCAAAGAGAAGTTTCCTGGATGAAGAGTGAGAACTAAGAAGATTTGGTGATAGGCGTCTCCGATGGCTTTGTTTGTTTGTTTGTTTTGTTTTGTTTTTTGTTTTTTGAGACAGGGTCTCACTGTGTAGTCCTGGCTGTCCTGGAAACAGGCTGGCCTTGAACTCCCAGAGATCCACCTGTCTCTTTCTCCCTAGTGCTGGGATGGAAAGTGCACACCACCACTGCCCATCGGCTTTTTTATTTTAAGATTAATTTTATTTTACATGTACAAATGTTTGTCTGTATGTATGTCTGTGTACTCGATGTGTGCCTGGTGCCTTGGAGGTCAGAAAGGCAATCAGATCCCTTGGAATTGGGTTATGAACTATTGTGAGCCATCATTGGGTACTAGGAACCAAAGCCAGGTCCTCTATAAGAGCAAATATTGATCTTAACCACTGAGCATCTCTCCAGCCTTTACCTTAAAGTCTTTTTTTTTTTTTTTTTTTTTTTTTTTTTTTTTTTTTTTTTTTTTTGAGACAAGGTTTCTTTGTGTAGCCCTGGCTGTCCTGGAACTCCCTCTGTAGTGGCCTCGAACTCACAGAGATCCGCCTGGCTCTGCCTCCCGAGTGCTGGGATTAAAGGCGTGCACCACCACCGCCCGGCACCTTTTCTCTTCAAGTTGATTACATCAGATGTTTTGTCACGGTGACAGACACTAACACAGTCATCAGCTGTTAGTCTGAGGACTTTATATGTGTCAGTCCATGCTTACATGCTTTTACCAGTAAACAGTGACTATGCGTGATCACGGGATTCATGTGACATTTTCTTAAGCGTTCCAGGGGACTTGCTGTCACAGTGAACTTGGTGCCATCTTGACCCCTTCTTCCCAGAGGAGGCATGAAGGATTGGACATCTGTCTAAGGCTAAAAGGACCTTTGAGAAATCTATCTCTGTTTCTCTCTCTCTCCCCATCCTGCAGCTCTACCCACTGAGCCACATCTCCAGCTGTTTGTTTATCTGAGAAAACTCTTGCCCTGATTCCAAGATGGTCTTGAACTTTTAACCCTCCAGCCTCTAACTGCTTAGGTAACAGGTTTGAGCCGCTGTGCCAGCCCTTCGGCCTCTGCATTCTTAGGAGGGTTTCCCAGCAGCCCTCTCAGCTGGGTGCACCTGCTGAGCCTGGCAGGGAGCATCATGGGAATGGGATCACATCCTAGACCGAGCGAGTAGGAGCTCATCTGAGGAAGCAAAACCAGTTCTGACCTGAAACTTAGCCAAATCCTCTGGGGGGTCAAAGAAAACAATCGGGCCAGCAGAGGAATTTTCCTTGCTGGTGTCCATCCGCCCTGTGCTGGGGCTCTCCTCTGATGGGGAGCGGGAAGGTCAATGGAAGAATTTCTCAGGGTGGTTAGCAGCAAGCCAGGTGCTGAGGTGGCCTGGATTCTCCCTCCTTCCCTGGAGGCAGCCTCTGGGAAAGTTGCTAGTATAAAAAGGGTGTGCATCCCTGGCGGGCTGGTAACGCATGCCTGCAATCCCGCATGCCTGCAATCCCGCATGCCTGCAATCCCGAATGCCTGCAATCCCGCATGCCTGCAATCCCGCATGCCTGCAATCCTGCATGCCTGCAATCCCGCATGCCTGCAATCCTGCCTGTCACCAAGCACTTCAGATCAACAAAGATTTGAAGCAAGCCTGGTGGACACAGAGAAACTATGTCCCCAAAACAAACAGGTATTTGAACAAAACGGACTCACTTACATCAAACTCGAATAAAATGGAGTCGGGAGGCTAGCAAGGAGCTCTCGCGGGGGAGATGTGCACTATAGAGTGTGAGGCAGGGACTCCTGTGGAGTGTGCACTATAGAGTGTGAGGCAGGAAGGCGCTCCTGTGGAGTGTGCACTATAGAGTGTGAGGCGGGGACTCCTGTGGAGTGTGCACTATAGAGTGTGAGGCAGGGGCTCCTGTGGAGTGTGCACTATAGAGTGTGAGGCGGGGACTCCTGTGGAGTGTGCACTATAGAGTGTGAGGCGGGAGGCGACTGCCGGAGCCTGGGCTGAGTCCCAGCCTAGAAGCCCCCGTGAGGAGCAGGTGTGTAGCTTGGCTGTAGAGCGCTAGGTTGGCGTTTGGGAGACATGAGTTCACTCCCAGCAATCAACACCACAAGTCACGTGCCAGGGAGAGACTCAGTCTGTGACAAAGTGCTTGCTGCGAACATGAGAACCTGAGTTCCATCCCCAGCACCGCCATTAAAAAAAAAAAAAAAAAGCCCAGTAAAGCAGCGCGTGCCTGTAATGTAAACAGGGAATCAAGCAGGAGGATCCCCGGGCTGGCTGACCACACACATACACACATGCATGCACACACACAGTCACACATACATACTGTTACACACACACACACACACACACACTCAAATATACACAGTTACACACACACTCTTACACATACACACTCACACAACACGCATTTACTCACAAACACATACATGCTGTCACTCATACACACACTCACACACTCATACACATACACACTCTTACACATACACACTCACACACATTCACACACACATATACTCACACACATACACACTCTCACACATTCACACACACATATACTCACACACACACTCACACAGAGGAAATATACTCACACACACTCACACACACTCACACAGAGGAAAACAAACAATGCCGACCTCTGGCCTCCACAAACAAGTGTCTGCATGCACGTATGTGCACACACACACAGGAACATGTATACATGTAACATAAACACATAATTAAATAAATAATATCTTATACAAATAGTGGAGGCCAGGAGTGGTGGCGCCTGTGACACCAGCACTCAGGAGGTAAGAGGCAGGAGGATGTTGAGTTCCCAGCCAGTCTGGTCACACAGCAAGAGCCTTCTAAAAGAACCAAGGGCCCAGCAGCTGCGGCAGTGACTCGTGGGCTGAGTGTCTACCACACACGAACGCACACACATACACACACACACACACACACACACACGAACGCAGACCTGAGTTTGGAGCCTCAGAGCCCACGTCAAAAGCCGGGCGCAGTGGCACATGCCTGGGACCTCAAGGATGGGGAGACAGTCAGGGGACCCCTGGAACTCCCTAGCAGCCAGTCTAGTTGATTTGCTGAGCTCCGGGTTCAGAATGTACCAAGTGAGAAGGCGGGTCTGGGGGCCTGGCCTGGTGGTAGAGTGCTGGCCAGCATACCAGAACCTGGGTCTATCTCCAGCTGCATAATCCCAGCACTCAGGAGGTGGAGGCAGGAGGGTCGTGAGTTCGAGGCCACCTGTAGATGTAACCAACCGTCTTATTAAATAAGAAACACAGAAACAATGTAAAAGAGAAAGCCAAGAAGTCAGAGCTCAGAGCTAAAATCTCACCCTTCCTCCTGCTGTCCCAGCTTCGCGAAAAGAGACCTACTTCCTGTCCGTTCGTATTTTTAAAGTATGTTGTTCTGCCTTCTCATTGGTTGTAAACCCAAACACATGACTGCCTCGTCACTGTCTGAATGTACAGCCCCCTAGGTCTTAAAGGCATATGTCTCCAATGCTGGCTGTATCCCTGAACACACAGAGATCTTATGGGATTAAAGGCGTGTGCCGCCACCGCCACACTCTTGCTATGGCTCTAATAGCTCTGACCCTGAACACACAGATATCTATGGGATTAAAGGCGTGTGCCACCACCGCCACACTCTTGCTATGGCTCTAATAGCTCTGACCCCCAGACAACTTTATTTATTAACATACAATCAAATTAATATTTCAGTACAAATCAGAATAATATTTCAATACAATTAGATTACCACCACATTTCCCCTTTTCTATTTTAATAAAAAGAAAAAAAGCAAAAGGTTATGACTAACAAAAGAAAAACTATATACAAAAGTACAATAACTATATACAATATATACAAGTAATAAATACCTAAACAGGTATTTGACGAATCAGAGAAAATAATTCCATTATCTATCCTATTTTGATAATTCCAAGATGTATCTAATGTACTTTCTATCCTAATTAATTTTCAACTATAACTAACTAATCTTCAACCATAACTAACTAATCTTCAACTCCCTCAGAGACCCAAGAAGGGAATAATATTAGCTAACAAAAATAAAAACAGGAAGTGCATGCAAGCAACTTCCAAAAAAATTTTGTGAGTTGACAGAAACAGCCAGCTGCCTGGGCAGTCACCTGAGGTTTCTCCGCAGTGTTGGGGCATCATCTTCAGCCTATAGGCTTAGTGTATCTGACAGACTCATTTGTGAAGTAGGATGTACACAAGGTCAACAGTTCAACCTCACATTGGGTGAGAGCAGTCCACGTACCAGAAACACCTGAATTCCACTAGTGTCCTGTCATGATTCAGGATTTTAAATTCTGGAAATTGTTGACAGTTTTTTAATTCAGCTGTCCATTCTTCTTGGCTGTGTATATATGGCTTCATCTCAGCATCCCCTTCTTCTCCACATCCCTCTATTAAATGCCGGTCTACTTTTGAGAGGCATGAGCTTTCAGCTGCTGTTCCATTGTACAACAGAATCCATCGGCCCTCTGCCTGTTAAGCTGCCTTCGAAGAAAAGGGCACCGTACCTTTTCCGGATGCGAAGGCCACTTCAGGGATGGGGCCATATTGTCCTGGCCTCAGAAGATGCCTTTTGATAAAGCCATAACCACACTTGTTTTGGCAAGAATCAGTAGTCCCTTGTTTCGTGATCTGTCTGTCCATTTTGTCCTGTTGATTCGAGGATACTTTGTTGTCCAGTGGCTAACTTTTGCCAGAATGAAAGTTGACTCCATATGCAGTTTCTTCAATGCCCATATTTTCTCTAAAGTAGATTGGTACTGCCAGGAGCCGACATGTCTCAAAAAAGAAAAATTTTCTAAGTTATTAAAACATTTTAAATGCCATATTCTGTAGATCTCTGAAGGGTTTGAAGATGACCTGTCTAAAACATCTCTGCTCAATTTTTAGAACATATCTAATATGACTACAAGTTCTATGATAATGTCTAACTACTAGCTTTCATTTCTTTATATCCTAATAGTTGATAATAATAACATTCAAGGATCAGAAATTTGCATTACATTGTTAAATGGATGGAATAAATACAATTAGAAATATACATATAGCATTTTCTAACAATATCAGTTTCAAATTTGTGTACAATATAAAACAATTCAATCCGATGTAAAGTATTTAAAACTAGTAATTGTCTTTCTCTTTTCTTTCTTTTTTTTTTTTCTTTCTTTCTTTCTTTCTTTCTTTCTTTCTTTCTTTCTTTCTTTCTTTCTTTCTTTCTTTATTTCTTTCCTTTTTTTTTTTTAAACAAGAACCTTAAATCTAATCTCCTTTGCTTAGCCTTTTTCCTAACCCTTGACAACAACTTGTAACCAACCCCCCTAAATACTGAAAATTATCCCAGACCCAAAACCCATTAAAAAGACCAAAAAACCACCCGCCCCACACCACCTCTTTGGGAATGTGGGCGTCGTATTCTTAAAATTGCTTCCTGCTGGGTATGGGCGAAGTTTTCTTTATCCTGAAAGAAAAATTTTAGGTTAATTGTCAAATTCTAGGAGAGATAACTATATCCTTCATTATCCAGTCTGTGTATAATGCCAAAGTTGAGGGTTTATCTCAAGTCCTTATTCAAGTAGTCTTTGAGACTGGATCATCTCAGCTAGTCATCTCAAATTTGCTCTGAGCACCTTGTAGTTCAAAGCTGATCTGTGGATGATGTTTGTCAGCTTAATGATATTATTATTGTCCACGTGGAATTGTTGTTGTTGTGGGGCCCCATCTTCTTTCTGGAGACTTCAGTTGATGTTAGGCCTGGCCATGATTTCCTGCAGAAAACTGATAAGAGACTCGAACACAAAAACATATATATGCAGCTAGCCTTTTTTCTAGAATTAGTTAGTACTCTATGTGACCATTCATATCTTAACAAAGTTTAAAATGTATATATATATATTAATCTTGTAAATTTTGATATAAAATTTATACTTTGAGAAAAGTTTAAAGAATCAGAATAGAATCAAAGAGTTGAGATTAGTAATAGAATAGTCCCTTAATTAATTTTGCTTTTGTCCTGTACCATAGCAGAAGATGGCTCTTATTCTGGCATGATACAGGGAGTTTGCATTTTCCTTTTAACAACATGCTTGATTTTAAAGAAGGAGAGAGCCATTCTCCAACTCCAAAGTCAGCTTTAAATTTTAATTGAACTGGGACTATTAGAAAACCAAGAGTGTTAAATCTTTAGAGAAAAGCAGAAACAAACATTTAGGAAGACATAAAATTTTTTTAGATAATATATACCCATACACCGTTTCACTCTGTTTCTTGGGATAGATGATTTGTCCCTTTTCTTCAGTTGTCTCATTTGTCCAGTGTTCTTCAGATTCCTTAACCTTCATTCTCCTAAAAGACAAAAACAAAAACCTTTCCCCAAGACTAATTTTGGGGATGTTCCTTTTTTGGCAAGTTATTATCTGATGAAATGAAAAGGCATGTTTTATTGATACAAGTTAGTTTAAATTGGATGTTCATGCTGGTTGATGAACTATCACCTCCTCTAATTAAGAGGTCTCTCTTGTTCAAATCGAACCTTTATCAATTTTGATGGTACCCACAGCTTATCTTCTCCTGTAGAAACAAAAGCAAAACCACGTCCCCAATGTAATACATACCCTGGTTTCCATTCTGAGGTCAGCACATCCTTAAAGTATATAGGCTGATTTAATTCTGTAGTTTTTTCTATTATCCAATGTCTCTCTGCAGCTGTTGTTCCTTTCTCATTGGCATTCAGAAAATTCAAAGTTAGAAGAGCATTATGCAGTCTATTTCTGGGGGTTTTTGTTACCCATTTCTGTTTATTTAGCATATCCTTTAGAGTTCTGTTTGATCTTTCTATAACTGCTTGACCTGTAGGATTATGTGGTATGCCTGTAATATGCTTTATATTGTAATAAGCAAAAAACTGTTTCATTTTAACAGAGACATATGATGGAGCATTGTCAGTTTTGATTTGTGCAGGTATACCCATGATGGCCATAACTTCTAGCAAATGAGTGATTACAGAATCAGCTTTTTCAGAACTCAAAGCAGTTGCCCATTGAAATCCTGAATAAGTATCGATAGTGTGGTGTACATATTTCAATTTTCCAAATTCTGCAAAGTGAAACACGTCCATCTGCCAGATTTCATTTCTCTGAGTACCCTTTGGGTTACATCCTGCTGGTAATGGCGTCTGATTGTAGAAGGAACAAGTAGGACATTTCTTTACTATTTCTTTGGCTTGTTGCCAGGTTATGGAAAAATCCTTTTTTAAACCTTTACTATTAACGTGATGTTTTTTATGAAATTCTGAGGCCTCCAGCACATTTCCTATCAATAATTTATCAATTTCATCATTGCCTTGTGCTAGAGGGCCTGGCAGACCAGTATGGGATCGAATGTGAGTTATATATAAAGGATGATTCCTTTTCCTGATTGTATCTTGTAATTGAATAAATAGTGAAGTTAATTCTGAAGCATCAGAGATAAATTCTGCAGTCTCAATATGTAACACCACTCTTTCAGCATACTGAGAGTCAGTTACTATGTTGAGAGGTTCTGAAAAATCCATTAATACCAACAGAATAGCATACAATTCTGATTTTTGCACTGAATTATACGGACTTTGAACCACTTTACTTAAATTTTCTGATTTGTAACCTGCCTTTCCTTCTTTGTTGGCATCTGTATAAAATGTACGAACTCCAGATATGGGTTTTTGCCGTACAATTCGAGGCAAGATCCATTCAGCTCTCTTTATAAGATCAATTCTATTGCTTTTGGGATATTTGCTGTTAATTTCTCCCAAAAAATTACTGCAAGCTCTTTGCCAAGGTTCACTTTCTGTCCATAATTTTTCAATGTCCTCCTTAGTTAATGGTACGACAATTTCTGCTGGGTCTATGCCTGCTAATTGACGAAGTCTCATTTTTCCTTTGTAAATCAAGTCAGAGATTTTTTCCACATAAGTTTTTAATTTTTTATTTGGTTTATTTGGTAAAAATATCCATTCCAATATAATATCTTCCCTCTGCATTAATATTCCAGTAGGAGAACGCCTAGAAGGTAAGATAACCAAAATGCAATCCAGCTTTGGATCAATACGATTCACGTGTCCTTCATGCACTTTCTTTTCTACCAAGGCTAATTCTTTCTCAGCTTCAGGTGATAATTCTCTTGGACTATTTAAGTCCTTGTCACCTTCTAAGGTTTTGAACAAATTAGTCAGTTCATCATTTTTTACCCCAACAATAGTTCGTAGATGAGAAATATCTCCAAATAATCTTTGAAAGTCATTAAGAGTCTGTAGTCTATCTCTCCGAATTTGCACCTTTTGGGGTCTAATTTTTTGTAGCTCTATTTTATATCCTAAATAATTAATAGAATCTCCTCTTTGTATCTTTTCAGGAGCAATTTGTAATCCCCAGCAAGGCAAAATTTTCTTTACTTCTTCAAACATTATTTCTAAAGTATCTGCATTTGAGTCAGCTAGTAAAATATCGTCCATATAATGATAAATTATAGATTTAGGAAATTTTTTACGTATCACTTCCAATGGCTGTTGTACAAAATATTGGCACAGAGTTGGGCTATTCAACATTCCCTGTGGGAGGACCCTCCATTGAAATCTTTTAACCGGTTGAGAATTATTATAAGTAGGCACTGTAAAAGCAAATCTTTCTCTGTCTTTTTCTTGTAAGGGTATTGAAAAGAAACAGTCTTTTAAATCAATAACTATGAGAGGCCATCCTTTTGGTAACAGAGTAGGCAAAGGCATCCCAGATTGTAGAGAGCCCATCGGCTGAATTACTTTGTTAATTGCTCTAAGGTCTGTTACCATTCTCCATTTACCAGATTTCTTTTTAATAACAAATACAGGAGAATTCCAAGGGCTGGTTGATTCTTCAATATGCTGAGCATTTAACTGTTCTTCTACCAGCTCTTCTAAAGCCTGGAGTTTCTCTGTTGTTAAAGGCCATTGCTGGACCCATACAGGCTTGTCTGTTAACCATTTTAAAGGTAGAGCTGTTGGTGTCTTTGGAAGATCATCAGTTATTGTGCCCTGTTCTTGTATAATATGGATGGCTGGTGACCACTCATTAGAACAATATCTTCTAATATTTCTCTCAGTAACATGTGCTAGTTTATGATTTGTTTCTGAGATTGGAGGGATGTTAATCTGAGTATTCCATTGTTGCAACAAGTCTCGACCCCACAGGTTCATAGTTATGTTAGCCACATATGGTTTTAATTTTCCTCTCTGTCCTTCTGGACCTATACATTCGAGCCATCTTGCACTCTGTTTCACCTGAGATAATGTCCCAATTCCTAACAGTTGAACGTTTACCTCCTGAAGAGGCCAAGTTGGATGCCAAAATTCTGGTGCAATTATGGTAACGTCCGCACCTGTGTCTACCAGACCAGACAACAAAACACCATTTATTTTTATCGTTAATTTTGGTCTTTGTTCATTAATAGAAGTTTGCCAAAAAATTTTCTTTATGTTTTCTCCTGAATTTTCTATTCTCTCTGTTTCATCATCCTGACCAGCATGATTTATTCCAATAGGCATTTGGTTATTTAATCGCTCTCCAGAGCAGGCATTTCCTCTATGGCTGCCGGAAAGGTTTGAACTGGATTTGCACTGGGGGCCTGCCTGAGGCCCCTCTGGGAGTTTCCCGAAGACTGAGGCAAAGGATTACCCTGTCTGTCCTTTGTTGATCTACATTCGTTGGTCCAGTGTTTTCCCTTACCACACCTTCTGCATACTCCAGAAGGAAGGGGCATTCTGTTGCCATTGTTCCTTGAAGAAACATTGTTTCTGGAAATGACCTGTCTACAGTCCCTTTTCAAATGTCCTTGCTTTCCACATCCAAAACATCTAACACTCCTCAAACCTTTTGAAATTACTTCTCCTACCCATGTATCATCATGCTCATCAGCTTCAACATTAATTGTTTCTCTAATCCAATCTTCCATAGGTGCAGATCTTGCCCTTAATGGCCTGATTATTCTTTTGCATGCTGCATTCGCATTCTCAAAGGCCAAAGATTCAATTATTGCCTTACCAGCTTCTGAATCCGAGACCGTTCTCTTTACTGCTGAAGCCAGTCTTTGTAAAAAATCTGTAAAAGACTCTTTTGGGCCTTGCTTCACCTTTGTAAATGACTCAGATTTTTTTCCTGGTTCCTCAACTTTGTCCCATGCATTCAAGGCTGCCGTTCGACATAAAATTAGGGTTTGGACATCATATAAACATTGTGCTTGTGCTGAAGCATATTGGCCTTCGCCCATAAGCTGATCCTGGCAAACTTGTACTCCTTTATCCCTCCACTGTTTTTCTATGTTTTTAGCCTCCTCCTTAAACCAAGTCAGAAATTGAAGTCTCTGGCTGGGTTCCAGAACACCTTGTGCGAGGTCCCGCCAGTCCTGTGGTACTATCCTATTATATGTTGACCAAGTGTTTAACATTTGCTTTACATATGGGGAATGCATGCCATAAGATACTATTGCCTCCTTAAACCTTTTTAAATCCAACATTTCAATTGGAGCCCAAGTATTTTGTGTAGCCATTTGATCAGGCATCTGCTGTACTGTTACAGGATAAATTAAGGGTGACTGTGTGAAAACAGGCTTTCTTTCTGCAACCTTATGATCCCGACTTGAAACAACTTCACTGTTAATTTCTTCTGTCTGAATTTTTACAGGTTTAACAAGTTCTTCTAACGCTGTTATCCTGGCACTTAAATTGACTATCTTTTTAAATATTAAAATGTGGATTATTATAGTGATGAGGTGCATAATTCCACCAATACTAATATTATATAGTTGTTCCATTGCCAGACTGCCTAAAATTTCGAACAAAAACCAATTTTCTTCCAATGTACACATAAAACCCATTTGTTTTTTAATGTGGAAAAAAATTCTCTTTTAGATAGTTTCCTTTAAAATATCTGATATATTATGACTTACCAAATCTGCGTAGAACAGTAGAAATCCGAGGGGATTTTCAAAGCAGCCACCTAGTGTCCCAGGTGTAAATCCAGAGAGAGAGAGAGAGAGAGAGAGAGAGAGAGAGAGAGAGAGAGAGAGAGAACGCACAAGAAAGCGTAGCTGGCTAAAGCTTAAATGCAGCCACGTGTTCCCTCTTGTGCCGAGTCAAGGCTTGGGTCTGGCTTCCTTAAGCTCCGACCACGTGCGTTGGCTTTACAGGCAGGGCCCTGTTCGGCAGGGCAGGTCTGAGTTGTTTGTAGCACCGGCTTTAGGCAAGCTGCTCACAGACCTAGGCCCGGGCTAGAAGTTGCTACCCGGACTAGGACGCCAGCAGCTCGGACTAAGAAGCCGATCGCCGCCGGCCGCCGTGTGCCGCCGCTGCTGCCGCTGCCGCCGCCGCGGGCCGCCTGCCGCCCTTGCGGGAAAGCGGACCTGCCGCCAAGCCAAGCAGTTTTTAATGGATTCTTGTCACGTTGGGCGCCAGATGTAGATGTAACCAACCGTCTTATTAAATAAGAAACACAGAAACAATGTAAAAGAGAAAGCCAAGAAGTCAGAGCTCAGAGCTAAAATCTCACCCTTCCTCCTGCTGTCCCAGCTTCGCGAAAAGAGACCTACTTCCTGTCCGTTCGTATTTTTAAAGTATGTTGTTCTGCCTTCTCATTGGTTGTAAACCCAAACACATGACTACCTCGTCACTGTCTGAATGTACAGCCCCCTAGGTCTTAAAGGCATATGTCTCCAATGCTGGCTGTATCCCTGAACACACAGAGATCTTATGGGATTAAAGGCGTGTGCCGCCACCGCCACACTCTTGCTATGGCTCTAATAGCTCTGACCCTGAACACACAGATATCTATGGGATTAAAGGCGTGTGCCACCACCGCCACACTCTTGCTATGGCTCTAATAGCTCTGACCCCCAGACAACTTTATTTATTAACATACAATCAAATTAATATTTCAGTACAAATCAGAATAATATTTCAATACAATTAGATTACCACCACAGCCACCCTCCTCTACGGAGTGAGTTTGAGGCCAGCCTGGGCTAGAAATCCTGTCTCAAAGATAAATAAATCTCTAAACAATTCAAAAAATTGAGGTGGGAAGGGATTAAGAAAGACAGTCTCTGGCTGCCACGTGTAAGCACACATGTGTGCACATTCACACACACAAATCAAGCAAGGAGACACACCCACCAAGGGCTGAGTGTGGCTCAGTGGTACCCAGAATGTCTACAGCCCTGAGCCTCATGTTCAGCCCTGAAGACACAATCTACCTGGGGCTGGTGAGGTGGGTAAAGATGTCTGCCGCCAGCCTGACAGTCTGCTTGATTCCCAGGACCCACAGTAAAAAAAACGACAGCTGACTCCCGAAGGCTGCCCTCTGACCACCACACGGGGCTGGGGCACAGGCTCTCTCTCTCTCTCTCTCTCTCTCTCTCTCTCTCTCTCTCTCTCTCTCACACACACACACACACACACACACACACACACACACCACATAAAGAAACGAATGAGCCGGGCAGTGGTGGTTCACACCTTTAATCCCAGCACTCAGGAGGCAGAGGCAGGTGGATTTCTATGAGTTTGAGGCCAGCCTGGTCTACAGAGCGAGTTCCAGAACAGCCAGGGCTACACAGAGAAACCCTATCTTGAAAAATAAAAAAAAAACAAAGAAAGAAAGAAACGAAAGAAGGAAGGAAGGGAAAGAGGGAGGGAGGGAGGGAGAGAGAGGGAGGGAGGGAGAGGAAGGGAGAAAACAAAATGTATTTTTAAATGAGCCAGGCTAAAAAGTGCATTTAAATAACAAAATGACATAGTAATACTATAGTCACCACACATCCTCTCTGAGAATTAAAGAAACCTGGGTGACTTACAGCTCAGAGTGACCACGTGGAAACAGTTTTATATTGAGTATTATAGGAAATAAGGATGAAAAACCCCCGAGTACTTCATTTGGGCACAATGTCATTTCAATCTTTAATTTTTAACATTTTAGTTCTTTATTGTGGAGGGGGGTTCTCTCCTTCCACCATGTGGGTCCCAGGGACCAAACTCAGGTGGTCAGGTCTACTGACTTTGTTTTTGAGGCATGTATAGCCCAGGCTGATCTATAACTCACTATGTAACCCAGGCTAGCCTGGAACTCACTATGTAGCCCAGGCTGGCCTTGAGTGCTTGATCCTCCCGTCTCAGCCTTCCGAGACTGAGGGGGGCTGACCTTAGAAACGTCAGCCCCTTGGCTTTGCAGTAGGAGTGAGCGGCCTTGCATGACCCTCCTCAGCTTCCTCTCCTGCAGTGTGGACTCTTGGTGGCAGCTTCCTCAGGGCCGACTTGAGTTTCTGTGGATTCTAAGGCATTCTTCGACGCTCTTGGCACCTGGGAACCACTCAGCAAACAGTAGTAACCATTACAGTCACGTCATGGGCTGCTGCCCTGCAAGCCTGTCTCTCCACAGCTGATAACTGATAACAAGCACCCTGATAACTGGTCAGAACCAGGACTCTCACCAAGCCTCATAACAAGTTTTTGTTTCAATTTTAATACATGCTACTTATTGGTGTTATTTGTGTGTGGACCGGCACACCGGCCATGACGCGTGTGCGGTGAGCACAGCACAGATTCATAGGTCAGAGGACAACTTTCAGGAGTCAGTTCTTTGCTCCCAACATCTGAAACCTGGGGATCAAATCGGGTCATCGGGCTTAGCGACAAGTGCCTTTAACAGTGAACCAGCTCTCTGGCTCCTTTCGCATCTAGCTTTCTGAAGCAGCAATAATGTCTTTAAGATCGACTAGTTGTCGCCCATAGCAATAAGTAGTTCTTTTTGTCTTCCTGAAGAATATTCCATGGTACGGACAGACCCTGGCTCAACCTTCACTCCTGGACACACAATTGGCCACTTCAAGTCATTGGCAATAATGAATAAAGCTGCTATTTCTACTGTGGTTGCGTTCACAGACCGGGGGTTTTCTGGCGGGGTGCAGGGCAGTGGGTAGCTGGGAGACAATTTTATTAGAGTTCAAGAGAAAAGCACTTGGATGGACAAGCCGAAATCCCAGCAGCCTATGGGAAAGGTGAGTGGCAAGAAGGGAGCAAGTCATGCCATGTGACTAAGGGACCAGTGAGGTGGTTTAGTGGGTGAAGGCACTTACCACCAAGCCTGGTGGCCTGAGCTCGATGCCCAGGACCCACAGCACAGAAGGAGAGAACCACTCACAAGTTGTTCTCTGATCTCCACACACATGCCATGGCACACGCATGTGTGCGCGCCCACCCCCACATACACAAATAATCAAACACACATAAAAAGAAAGCAGATTCGGAAATGGAGGTCTGTAGGTATCTGCATGGGGCATGCAGAGGCAGAGGGGTCTTCTGAGAAAATAATGAGAAAGCCCAGAGGATCAGAGGGACCGGGCTCAGGATTTTTTTCACTGTGCAAAGAAGAATGAAAAAGGGTGAGTCCTAGTTTGCTCTCCATTGCAATGGCAAAGACTGGGCCAGCATCCCTGCTTTCTTGGGTCCCCAAAGATGTCGATGCCCCCAGACAATAGGAAGCAGGCTAAGGAGTGTGGTGCCTCCATTCCTGCCCCACCCCACCCCTTCCTATCTCCTCACCTTTTATAAAAAACAAAAGGTGGCTGGAGAGATGGCTCAGAGGTTAAGAGCATCGACTGCTCTTCCAGAGGTCCTGAGTTCAATTCCCAGCACCCACATGGTAGCTCACAACCATCTGTAATGAGATCTGGCGCTCTCTTCTGTATACATAATAAATAAATCTTTAAAAAAAAAAAAAAAAAACGAAAGGGAGGGATGTTGGGAACCAGGTCTCCCCCAGCCCACCTTCAGTGACTCCACGCCAGCAGCCATGTCACCACCAGCCGCCGACTGCGACATGCACGCCATTTAACAGGTCCTGTCATCACCATCCGCTCTCTTGCTCTGTCTCTCACTCTGTTTCTCTGTATTTCTCCCTCTCTATCTGTCTCTCTCCCTTGTCCCCACTCTGAGGCAGCCTTTCAGGCCCCACCCCCCAATAAATCTCTTGAACGAGATCTGTTGTGAGATGGGATTTCTGCAGCATTCCTTGGCCTCGACCGCCAAGGTACTCTTCCAAAGAAACTCTAACACACATGGAACTGGAGAAGTATCTGAGAGCTACATCCTGATCCACTGGCTGAGGCAGAGAGAGAGAGAGAGAGAGAGAGGGAGAGGGAGAGGGAGAGGGAGAGGGAGAGGGAGAGGGAGAGGGAGAGGGAGAGGGAGAGGGAGAGGGAGAGGGAGAGGTTGGGTCTGGCTTGGACTTTGAAACCTCAAAGCCCACCTCCACTGACAGACTTCCTACAAGACCGCGCCTCCTAATGCTTCTCATCTAGTGAGTGCCTCCCTAATGACTAAGCGTTCAAATGCATGAGCCTGTGGGGGTCATTCTAATTCTCACAACCACAGCCAATGAGTGGCGTCCTCCAGGGCCTCTGCTTCGGTTCCTGCCTCTTGGCTCCTGCCTTGAATTCCTGCCCTGGTTCACTAAGTGCCAGACTGTGACTTGGGAGTTATAATATGAAATATACTCTTTTTTCCTCAAATTCCTTCTGAAGGTGGGCTGGGGGAGACCTGGTTCCTAACATTCCTCCCTGGGGTGAGGCAGGAACAGGGGCACCACGCCCTTTAGACTGCTTCCTGCTGTCTGGGAGCATCGACATCTTTGGGGACCCAAGAAAGCTGGGATGCTGGCCGAGTCCTGGAAAAGCAGGCTGTTTTTTCAGTGGCTGTCCAGGCTCTGTGGGACCATCAGGGGCTGGGGACTTGCAGGCAGCAGCTGGAGCAGTCTGTGAGGCTGGGCCACCTTGTGCTAGCCACTTTGAAGCTGTCCTGAAGGTAGATTTTGAGGGACCTGGAGCTGGTAGGGTGTACAGAAAGTAAAGTTAAGGAGTTGAGGGAGAATTTTTTTTTCTTAGGTGTGCATTTGAAACTTTTAGGCATATGGTCCTGGTAGTTGGGGAAGGGGAGCCCCAAGACCAGGGAAGAGGGAGAGGTTTCACCCTCAGGAATAGGCAGAATTGGTAGGTGGGGAACAGGTTGTTGATTGACAGACAATACTTAACTGGAGTCCGCTCGACTGTGAGAGGTGGATCCAAGTTGATTTCCTGAAGCGTACAAGATTTTTTTTAAGTTTACAAAGAGAGATGTCTTAGATATGTTAGCATTACCATTGTTTGTAATCTGTGCTGAAATCTGCATTGTAGAAAAGGCAATAGACTCATGCCTTTGAGTCATAGTAGAAGCTTGGGGACCAAAAATTATTATGGGTTAAAGTATTAACACACTTTCCAGAGAGCTGGATATATAGATTGAATAGATGTTTTCAGCACAATGAGGAGCATTTTAAAGTCTATACATAGAAGACAACCAGAGGAAATTTAAAATCTTGAGCTTGTGGCTATGGTAATAATAGTCAGTGCTCACCAGAGCTGGATTATTAGCTTATCAGAACTCCATTGATCAATGTTACAACTCTCAACTTTTAAAGTCTTCATATAACAATAGCATACAGAGGGGAAGAAATCGGAAACTTTTGGGGCGGGGGTTGAGACAGGGTTTCTCTGTGTAGTCCTGGCTGTCCTGGAACTCTGTAGACCACTCTGGCCTCGAACTCACAGAGATCCGCCTGCCTCTGCCTCCTGAGTGCTGGGATTAAAGGTGTGCGCCACCACCGCCTGGCTCTAACACTTTTCATTTTTACAAATATCTTAAGTCACTTTCTTACACCTTTACAAGTGGCATTTACATATCTTAAGACACTTTCTTAGCCGGGCGGTGGTGGCGCGCGCCTTTAATCCCAGCACTCAGGAGGCAGAGCCAGGCTGATCTCTGTGAGTTCGAGGCCAGCCTGGGCTACCAAGTGAGCTCCAGGAAAGGTGCAAAGCTACGCAGAGAAACCCTGTCTCGAAAAACCAAAAAAAAAAAAAAGACACTTTCTTAGACCTTACTAACTAACTTGCATTTACATATCTTAAAACATTTTCTTAGATCCTCACAACTTAAGTTTTCATCTCTTCAGACCTTACATAAAATGTATCCCTTTTTTCTATCCAGTTCTTCACCGTGAGACACAGGTGGTTGATTACTGAGAACACTCATTGTAAAGTGAGTTCCTTTAAACAAAGGAATAGTAAAAAGTCACACTGAAATCTATTTTGTGAGGTTATCTCTCCCTTTTTTTTTTTTTTTTTTTTTTTTTTTGGAGTCTGGTAGCAAGGTAACTAACTGTCTTTCTCAGCTGGAGGCCTAGGAAAGTGAGGCCTGAAGCTTGAGTTTTACACATGAAGAGAGCTGAGGCGGCAGCAGAAGCCTTGGTTGCTGTTGCCACACTGACAAAGCCATCACCAGCCTAGTCATCAACGCCATCAGGGACCTGGGAAGGATAAATTTCACCGGAGTAAGTAGGAAGTGCAGCTCAAACAGCCCCAAAATCTATTAAAATGACAGACTTCCCAGCTACCTGGACAGTCACCCTAGGTTCCTCCGTGGTCCTTGGGGGCCGAGGTCGCAGGGTCAGTCTTCGGCCACCAGGCCCCAAATGTCCAATGGACTTTCCTGTGGAGCAGGACCTTGAGGGGACCAGCTGACCTTGTCTAGGCAAAGCAGGGCCATCAACTCCCCAGTGGCCTGCTTGACCACAGTTTGGACAGGGTCTGACCGCAGGTGAGGTGAAGGGCAGATTTTCATCCAGTGGCTGGCTTTCCCACATTTAAAGCAGGCTCCAGCTTCTGTATCTCATCATCTTATTTGGGGGAGATTAGGGGTGCTGCCAGGAGCTGGCATGTCTCGTTACCACGAAAAGCCCTCTTCTTTTAATTAAACACGTTAAATGCCATATTCAGCAGATCTCTGAAGAGTTTGAAGGCCATGTACTAAGTATGTCTAAACCAAACAAACTTGCTTGTTTAACTTTGCAAATATATACAGGCAGCTAAATAAAACTTGCTCCTATAATTAATTACTTTAGTACTTAGCATGACTGCAAGTGCAGTTCTGGACATACTAAAGAAGCTGGTCATCTGTAAGGGGACTATTAACTTGCATGTCTTAATTATCCTTAACAGTTTACAATAAGTTAGTCGTTTTATGAGACCAGGACTTTACATTCTATCCCTGTTAGCCTTAAAAATAACAATTTTTAATTGAAGATTTTCTAATATCAAAATAAAGCTTTTAGTCATAGAGACAGTCAATCAGGAGACTGGCGATTTTATTGATCCTTTTATAGTGCACCATTATAGAATCCTGCAGTTTTTTGTATTGCTTAGTTTTATACAAGTGGCTAAAGGTTAAAGTGAGCAAAGACAAAGAAGCTAGACAGACGTTACTATGAATCCGAGTAGACCTTAGGAACTGATAAATCTTGATTATCAAATGTATCTTATTTATCAAGCATATGTTGTTACTTATTTAAATTCTCTAGTAGGTGTTGAACAGTTAGCAGATAAGCAGTTAGGTGTAAAATCTCGAAGTCAGCTTTTGTTAATCTGAGTAGACCTTTAGAACCTTAAATTTTTACCATCATATACAGCATATTCTAAACCAAAATTGAAGCACATATATAGTATGTTGCAGCAAATATGTCCTTAGATTTTTATCATCATACAAAGATCCATACCATTCCCAAATACCTGAGACTTGCTGCTTCTCCAGAGGACTCACTGGGACTAGGAAGCTGACAGGGCTTGCTCTATGCCTCGTGGTCCTCTAAAGACGGCGGTGAAGTCACATGGTCTGTACTCGTTAACCGTAGTAAAGATGGCTTCCAGCCACGTGGCTGCTTACATCTTCATCAGGTCCCTTGGCCAAGATGGAGAAGAGCCACATGGTTGCTATTTAAAAACATCTGTTTGCTGAGGAGGTCTATTTTTTTAAATGAAAGTTGAATCCGAGTTACATACACATGTGCACATATAGAGTTGACTCCAATTTACATACACGCACGTATATATCCTAAGCAAGAGTTGAATCATATATAATACTCAGATTACCTGTGTATAGATTTTAATTATAAGTCTTCTGTTATATGTTTAAAGCCAACTTTTGTTACAGATTTTAAACCATACCTAATGAATTTAAAAATCCTGAGATTTACAGAATAATCTTTTTTAAAAATTTTTATTAATTATGTATATAGTATTCTGCCTGCAGATATGTGTGTGGGCAAGAAGAGGGCATCAGATCTCATTACAGATAGTTGTGAGTCACCATGTGGGTGCTGGGAATTGAACTCAGGACATCTGGAAGAGCAGCCAGTGCTCTTAACCTCTGAGCCATCCCTCCAGCCTTTTTTTTTTTTTTTTTTTTTTTTTTTTTGTCTTCTTGGTTTTTCAAGACAGACTTTCTCTGTGTATGTAGTTTTGGTGCCTGTCCTGGATCTCGCTTTGTAGACCAGGCTGGCCTCGAACTCACAGAATCTGCCTGGCTCTGCCT
This sequence comes from Peromyscus maniculatus bairdii, assembly GCF_049852395.1. Classification (NCBI taxonomy): domain Eukaryota; kingdom Metazoa; phylum Chordata; class Mammalia; order Rodentia; family Cricetidae; genus Peromyscus; species Peromyscus maniculatus. Next base: position 17,795,927 of record NC_134858.1, on the reverse strand, counting down.
CCCGAGTGCTGGGATTAAAGGCTTGCGCCACCGCTGCCTGATTCAGCACAATCTTAAGAGATTTTTTTTTTTTTAAGAGCAGAGTGCACAGAAATTTAAAAAAAAAAAATTAAGAGTGGGAAGTTGTAGAACCTTAAAGACAAGAGACTTTGGGATCATTTGTGTGGTGGCAGAGGTTGTTACAATCTTCAAGAATTTGTAATCTAATGTGCCAATTATTTGGCCGTTGTTCTGTACTGAGGCCAAACTAGTAACAACATCTGAGTCCATGGAGGGCGAGCGAGAGGGTCTCAGGATGGAACACCATGCGCCTGGGTTCCATGAGCTCCAAGAAGGAGCTGAGATCTGAAGCTGCAGGACTAGGCTAGAGCCAGAGACCGCCAGGAGAGCTCACGGGGAAGGAGCCAGTGTCTTTAGTAGAGAGAACCGTACCAGAGCCTAGAGAGGAGGCTGTCCACATGGCGAGAACACTGAGGGCAGAGAAGCTGGCTCCAGAAGACACTTACGGCAGAGGACAAGCGGAGGAGCGACTAAGGAACAACCAGGAATTGAGAAGTACATGGGTGCCCATCTGGAGGGCACAGCAGGTCAGAGAGAAGCAGCCGCGGAAGAGGCAGACTCCAAGATTTGAATCAAATTCACAAGCAAGTGATTAGCACATACCTTAGCTCCAGCGTGGTTCAGGGTGGGCGCTGCTGTGGAGATCGGCGCTGTGGGTGAACCTGGCCCGTGTGTGAACCGTGTGTGAACCTGCCGCTGGCCCGCTCCTTCCTTTGCTTTTCGCGGGTCCTGCTAGGTCGGCTCTGGGTCCCTCTTTGCAACAAACTTACAGATTCATGGGCAGTAACTTAAAGACAGGACATTTACACAGTGTGTCGGGGAGATCAGACAAGAATGGACAGGGGAGAAGGGGAAGGTACATAAGGAATGGGAACCGTTTTCTGTCCCCACCCCCACCTGGTGCACCCCTGATCGCTTGCGGTATAAAAGGAAATAAACTTAGGGTCCTTCAGGTCGGGTGCCAGGTGGAGAGGCTACACCGTTCCCACGGGTGAGGAAGAGGGGAAGGTCCAAGGCTTGAAGTCCAAGGCATCCTCAGGACTCGGGAACCCAAAGACGAAGACACAAGCTGTTCAATGGATTGATACCCAATGATGGGTCAGGGCTGAAAGCCTGAGCAGACCCAGCGCCTGGAACCAGGACTTTCCAATGGAGCCAGGGGCAAAAACTGAGTTCAGAAATGAAGCTTCATCCAAGGGAAAAGAGGTGGGTCAGTGAAGAGGGTCGACATAGCCTTAAAGACCATGGCTGGAGGTACCTCCACCAGCAAGAAAATCAGAGGGCTGCTGGATGCTCAATGGTTAACTCCCCCGATCCAGGGAAACATTTACTCCAACCAAAGGGAAAAGTTACCAATTGCCTCTGTTGGATGTATGCCCAGCAATCAGCGAGCCAGAAGGTGAGTCTGTTGCAGGTGTACTGGATAAGGGGACCGGGTTCTAGCACAGCTTAGATACCCAAGCAGGGAGCATGCAGGCACCCGGATATTCTACCAAGTCTCGGCACCAGTGTTAGGGCTTCTGCAGAAGAGCACCCTGGTCAAGGAATGCCACAAAGATCACACCATGCAGCAGATCTCACTCATGAGATTGGTTTGGGGGATGGGGGAAGGGGAAGAGAGAAGCAGAGAAACAGAGATCAAGAGTAAAAGACAGACAGAGCAGATTGGGCCGTGATGGCGGGGACCAAATGCCACATTTGGCAGACAGTGATGCTGTGGCTGCTGGTGCTGAGCTGCTGAAGGCAGGCTGGGGGCAGACCTGGTTCCTAATAATGCGTGCTGCCATGCTGCCCACCATGATGCTAAATAATGGACCAAACCTCTGAAACTGTAAGCCAGCCCCAATTAAATGCTTTCTTTTATAAGAGTTGCCTTAGTCTTGGTGTCTCTTCCCAGCAATAGAACAGTGACTTAGACATTAGTCTGTTCCTGTGGCTTGCCTAGCCTGCCTCTCTATACACCCTAGGACTAGCAGGCCAAAATGGCACCATCCACAGTGGGCTGGACCCACTCACACCAATAATCAAGCAAGAAAATACCTCCACAGACTTGCACAAGCCTATAGAATGGAGGCATTTTCTCAGTTGAGGCTCTCTCTTCCCAGATGACCCTAGCTTGTGTTGAGTTGACAAAAAACTACCCAGCACAGGGAGGAAGAGGAAGGAAAATTATACTTTTAAAATTTGTCATTTGGGGGCTGGAGAGCTGGCTCCGCAGCTAAGAGCACTGGCTGTTCTTCCAGAGGACCTAGGTCTGGTTCTCAGCACCCACATAGCAGTTCACAACCAACTCTAACTCCAGGTCTTGGAGATCCAACACCCTCTTCTGGCTTCCAAGGGCCCTGCATGCATGTGGTGCACATACATGCATGCATGCATGCAAAACACACATAAAATCAAATCAAATCATTATGTGTGTGTGATGTGAGTGATGTTGATAGGCGTGATGAGTGTGTGATGAATGTGTGTGCATGCACTTGCCATGACACGTGTGTGGAAGTTGGAACAGCTTCATGGAGTTGGTTATTGGTTGCCCCCTTCCACCTTTATATGTGTTTCCAGTTTTGGGGGGGACAGGGTTTCTCCATGTAGCCCTGGCTGTCCTGTAACTTGCTTTGTAAATCAGGCTGGCCTTGAACTCAGAGGTCTGCCTGGGCTTAAAGGAGTGTCTTACCGTTGCCCGGCTAAGTCACTAGTCTTAGGCACAAATGCCTTTACCTGTGGAATCATCTCATGGGCTGTTGTTTCATTGTTTGGGTTGTTCATTTGTTTGTTTTATTTTTCAAGACAGAGTGTCTTAGTTAGGGTTTCTATTGCTGTGAAGAGACACCATGACCACAGAAACTCTTACAAAGGAAAACATTTAACTGGGGCTGGCTTAATGAGACCTCCACAGTGACATATTCCTCCAACAAGGCCTCACCTACTCCAACAAAGCCACCTCCTAATAGTGCCCCTCCCTACGAGATACTAGGGGCTAAATTACATTCACACTACCCATGAGGTCTCACTATGTAACTCTGGTTGTCCTGGAATTCACTCTGTAGACCAGGCTAGCCTTGAACTCACAGAGTCCGCCTGCCTCTGCCTCCTGAGTGCTGGGATTAAAGGTGTGCACCACCGTGACCCGATTTTGTTCCAGTTTTTGGAGACAGGGTCTCATGTAGCCCAGATAGAATTCTGATCCTCCTGCCTCTACTTAATGCCACCACACCTGGGTAACACTCATATGTGTGATTGTGTGTTACAAATATCCATTTGTATGCACACACCATATATATGCATAATATATATGACATAATATATAATACATGTGATATATACATATGTGTTTATTACATATATATATTCCGTGGAAGAGTGTTTGGGACTGTAGCTCGTTAGTAGATGCTTGTAGCTCAGTAGCAGGGTACTTGCTTAGTACATTTTCAGTAATGAAAAAAACTTTGCCAGGCAGTGGTGGCACATGCCTTTAATCCCAGCACTGGGAAGACAGAGGCAAGTAGATCTTCGAGTTCTAGGCCAGCCTGATCTACAGAACAAGTTCCAGGGCAGCCAGGGCCACACAGAGAAACCCTGTCTTGAAAATCCAGGAAAAACAAAAACAAAAACAAAAACAAAACAAAACAAAAAAAACAAAACAAAACAACACTTTTAAGCAGTGAGTTCCAGAGTGCCACAGGCTACAGCACCAGAGACAGCCAAGCATCCGGTAACTAGACAATCTGTTCCAAGAAAAACAGGAAGCCTGGGACCTGCCCCACGATCTCTTTGTGACATCAAGTCCTGAAGGCAGGCCTGGACACCCTGCCTGGCTTTGGCTTCCTTTCCCAGCTCCGGAAGGAACAGAGAAAACAATCTTATGTTGGGGTGGCATTCCTTACTGGCCCTGTTGTGGCCCTGTGGGCAGAGGCCTGGGGTTTCCCTGAACACAGCTTACCAAAGAGGATACTGAGGCCCAAACAGGACCCAGGCCACCTGTGATCACCCTGGAAAAGGAATAAAAAATCTCTGCATTTGAGAAGTTACCACTCTGGAAGCTGTATTCATTCATTCACACATTCATGCACTCAGTCACCCACTGATTCATTAATTCACTCACAAATTCATTCATTCAGTCGCTCACTCATTCATGCACTCATTCACTCATCCAGTCACTAACTCATCCATTCACTCAGGTATATGTTCATTCATCCATTTGCTCATTCATTCACTCAGTCACTCATTAATTTGTCATTTTCTTTCTTTTTTTTTCTTGGTTTTTCAAGACAGGGTTTCTCTATGTAACAGCCCTGGCTGTTCTGGAACTCACTTCATAGAGCACACTGGCCTCGAACTCAAGAGATCAGCCTGCCTCTGCCTCCCGAGTTCTGGATTAAAGGTGTTCACCATCACCAGCTGGCCTTACATACTTTCTAAATTTTTATTTTCATGGTGCTAGGAATGGGTGCCAGGGTCTTACACATGTCTGGTGGGTGCACACCACTGAGCCACACCCCAGCGCTCACTGGTGAATTCTAGGCAGGGCTGTACCTCTGAAGTACATCTCCATTTTTTTATGACCGTGTTTAAAAGGAATAGGTGTGGAAACAGCACTTCAGGCAGAAGGCATGCCTTGTCTAGAGACAGCTGCAAAAGGCCAAGCATCCAAAGAGAGATTACAACAACTGTGTGGGTTTGGGGAGCGTGGAGCGCACCCACTGCTCTTACAGAGGACCGGCACCCACACCAGGCCGCTCCCGATCGCCTGGACTCCAGCTCTATGGGATCCCATGACCTCTTCTAAATTCACCGGCTCTTGCTCACACATGATACTCACACACTCAAACCCCCACATAGATAATAAATCTTTAAAGAAAATCTGCATGTGTTACATGTGTGTTTGCCTGGTCATGTGTGTGCCCCTGTGTGTGGGTACATGTGTGTACTTGTGGAGGCCAGAGATCAGCATCAGACATCTTCCTCCATCACTCTCCATTTAATTTAAAGTTTTTTTCTTCTGAGCCTGGAGGGGGACTGAACTTGGGTTGTCAGTCTTGCCAAGCGAGGGTTTTTACCCACTGAGCCACCCTCCCTCTTGGGGGCAGGGTCTCTCCACTGAGCCACCCTCCCTCTTGGGGACAGGGTCTCTCCACTGAGCCACCCTTCCTCTTTGGGGCAGGGTCTCTCCACTGAGCCACCCTCCCTCTTTGGGGCAGGGTCTCTCCACTGAGCCATCCTCCCTCTTGGGGGCAGGATCTCTCCCGGTACCTGGAGCTCACTGATTCGGCTGGGCTTGCTGGAGACAGCGCTCCAGGGCTCCTCTTGTTTCTGCCTCCCCAGTGTTATGGTTAAAGGCATGTGTGGTGGTAATCTAATTGTATTGAAATATTATTTTGATTTGTACTGAAATATTAATTTGATTGTATGTTAATAAATAAAGTTGTCTGGGGGTCAGAGCTATTAGAGCCATAGCAAGAGTGTGGCGGTGGTGGCACACGCCTTTAATCCCATAGATATCTGTGTGTTCAGGGTCAGAGCTATTAGAGCCATAGCAAGAGTGTGGCGGTGGTGGCACACGCCTTTAATCCCATAAGATCTCTGTGTGTTCAGGGATACAGCCAGCATTGGAGACATATGCCTTTAAGACCTAGGGGGCTGTACATTCAGACAGTGACGAGGCAGTCATGTGTTTGGGTTTACAACCAATGAGAAGGCAGAACAACATACTTTAAAAATACGAACGGACAGGAAGTAGGTCTCTTTTCGCGAAGCTGGGACAGCAGGAGGAAGGGTGAGATTTTAGCTCTGAGCTCTGACTTCTTGGCTTTCTCTTTTACATTGTTTCTGTGTTTCTTATTTAATAAGACGGTTGGTTACATCTACAGGCATGTGTCACTCACCTGGATTTTTTCTTGGGTGCCGATGATCTGAACTCAGGTCCTCAGAGCCCCAAGCTGTCTCCCAGACCCTTGCTGTTGTTTTGAGACAGTCTCATCTAGCCCAGGCTAGTCTAGAACCTCCCTGCTTCTGCTTCCTCAGTCCTGGGATTACAGACATACACCACATGCCTGGTGCTCAAGTTCGTGCTTAGGACCTGAATTCGGGGTTTGTTTTGTTTGTTTGTTTTGTTTGTTTGTTTGTTTTTCTAGAAAGGGTTTCTCTGTGTAGCTTTGGAACCTGTCCTGGAACTCACTCTGTAGCCCAGGCTGGCCTTGAACTCACAGAGATCTCTCTGTCTCTGCCTCTCGAGTGCTGGGATTAAAGGCGTGCCCCACCACCGCCTGGCCTGAATTTGGCACTTTAACCATCTCCCTAGGTCCACACAGACACATTTTAATGCCACAGTGATTCCCACCAGGAGCTCATGGAATAAACAAACACTAAATGGCAGGTCAGGAACTTTCCCTTTCCAAGAAAAGGGAAACAGCATTGTATGAAGGGAAGATTTTTGCTGCTGTTTTGAGACAGGGTCTCATGTAGCCCAGGCTGGCTTCAAACTCCCTCAATAGATAGTCAAGGCTGGCCTTAAACTCCAGTTCCTCCTGCTTCTACCTCCCAAGCATGGGGTTACATGTGTTTCCTGCCACACCCAGCAGGAGATGGTCTCCAAGCCCTCATTTCTCACACAGTGATCTAGCCTGCAAGTCAGCTGCCAGGACCCACCCCACCCCACCACCCCTCTGAGCCCCACGTACATCCGTGCCCCATAGGGGAGTGAGGTATTCTCTCCACAGCCTCCTCTCCCAGGGGTCTACCAGCCCCACCTCACACCCCCTCATGTGGAGGCCAAAGTCTCCTGCATTTGAGCAGCTTCAGGAGCACCCCTGCCCCGCCCAGCTGAGTCAGGCCTGGTAATGCCCTGCAGAGGTGTGGCCTTGACAATCAGGTCTGGCGGGCACCTGGGTGGTGCTGGGCACTATCTTGAGTTGAAGGATCTTTGAAATCACCCTTTCAGAAACCAAAGCTGCTCCGAGAGTCCCCAGGCTCTGGGTAGGTCCCCATTAGCTTCTCCAGAGAATCAGGGCTCCAGGATTCCGCTCCCCTGCCTATATCTGCGCATTGTCCTGATTCACCAGGAGCTCTCAGTGAGCAGAAGAGAGAAACCAAGCCTCAGAGACATTGAAAAATCGAACTGTAGGCCACACAGCCAGGTCTGGATTGGAACCTAGCTGATCTTGACACAACTGCTTTCTTTGGGGTGGGGGGTGGGCATCAAGCTCCTTGGGTCCAAATCTTAAATCTGACATGGATGCATTAGGTAAATAGGTCCTGGGTTTCCTTGAGGAAATGAGAACATGCTAGCACTCGCAGCTGGGGTTGAGGGTGGTGGTGGGGGGATAAGACCCACCGCCAGGGCGAAGGCCCCGGGGTGAGCCACATCCTAGTGTTTTAAAGGAATATTTAGGAAGACAGAGGCGGGAGCGCAGTTGGACTGAGTGCAAGTGGAAGGCCATAAGGACAGGGTGGTGACAGGGCGGATTATCCAGGCACTGGAGGCTCAGGAACGGACTTTGACCCAAGTGAGGTGGGAGCCACAGAGGGTTCTGCACAAGCAAGAATGTGATGGGACTCAGGTGTCCTCAAGACCACGCACAACAGAAGGAGCAGGGAAGGCCCAGCTTCATGTTCCTACCCAGCCTTCGAGGAGAGGAGGAGGCAGGGACCTCAGAACGACACCGGGTGGGGCCCAGCACAGTGGTGGGTGGAGCTATCTGCATCTCTCAGGCCGAAGCAGCTGGACCACTCCTGGGCAGGTGCGTGGGCTCCTGACAGCTGTGTACACAGACCGAGTGCAGGGCAAGGAGCAGATGGACTTCTAGGGGGTGCCCCCTCCATCTAGGTTTCCTTTTTGTGGCTTTTAAAACTGATACAGATTTGCTGGGCAACTGGGACAAGCCGTTCCGACCCGCTGGCCCAGCTACATCCCATGCTAGCATCCGTAAGTGGGGAAAAGAACAGCGCATGCAAAAGGTCGGAGGCAGAGGAGGCCGAGGAGGAGGAGGAGGAGGAGGACCGGCCGTCGCTGCTGCTGCTGTCGCCGCCCGCGGCCACCGCCTCCCAGACCCAGCCGATCCCGGGCGGGCCCCTGGGGTCGGTGCTGTTGCCGACCGCCGGCTTCGATGCCCGGGAGGCGGCGGCCGCGGCGGCGGCGGCGGCGGCGGGGGTGCTGTACGGAGGGGACGATGCCCAGGGCATGATGGCGGCGATGCTGTCCCACGCCTACGGCCCCGGCGGCGGAGGGGCCGCTGCCGCCGCCGCTCTGAACGGGGAGCAAGCGGCCCTGCTGCGGAGGAAGAGCGTCAACACCACCGAGTGCGTTCCCGTGCCCAGTTCCGAGCATGTCGCCGAGATTGTCGGACGCCAGGGTTGTAAAATTAAAGCACTGAGAGCCAAGACAAACACGTATATCAAGACACCTGTTCGTGGTGAAGAGCCCATTTTTGTTGTCACTGGACGGAAAGAAGATGTTGCCATGGCCAAAAGAGAAATCCTCTCGGCTGCAGAGCACTTCTCTATGATTCGTGCATCTCGAAACAAAAATGGCCCTGCGCTGGGAGGGTTGTCCTGTAGTCCTAATCTGCCTGGTCAAACCACGGTCCAAGTCAGGGTCCCCTATCGTGTGGTAGGGCTAGTAGTTGGACCAAAAGGAGCAACAATTAAGAGAATTCAGCAGCAGACCCACACATACATAGTAACTCCAAGCAGAGATAAAGAGCCGGTCTTTGAAGTGACAGGGATGCCCGAAAATGTTGATCGAGCACGGGAAGAAATAGAAATGCATATCGCCATGCGCACAGGAAACTACATAGAGCTCAATGAAGAAAATGATTTCCATTATAACGGTACCGATGTGAGCTTTGAAGGTGGCACTCTTGGCTCTGCATGGCTCTCTTCCAATCCAGTTCCTCCTAGCCGTGCAAGAATGATGTCCAACTATCGAAATGACAGTTCTAGTTCTCTAGGAAGTGGTTCCACTGATTCCTATTTTGGAAGCAATAGGCTAGCTGACTTTAGTCCAACAAGCCCATTTAGCACAGGAAACTTTTGGTTTGGAGATACACTACCATCTGTAGGCTCAGAGGATCTTGCAGTAGACTCTCCTGCCTTTGACTCTTTACCAACATCTGCTCAAACTATCTGGACTCCATTTGAACCAGTTAACCCACTCTCTGGCTTTGGGAGTGATCCTTCTGGTAACATGAAGACTCAGCGTAGAGGAAGTCAGCCATCAACTCCTCGTCTGTCTCCTACATTTCCTGAGAGCATAGAACACCCACTTGCTCGGAGGGTCAGGAGCGACCCACCTAGTACAGGCAACCATGTTGGCCTTCCAATATACATCCCTGCTTTTTCTAATGGTACCAATAGTTACTCCTCTTCCAATGGTGGCTCCACCTCTAGCTCACCTCCAGAATCAAGAAGAAAGCACGACTGTGTGATTTGCTTTGAAAATGAAGTTATTGCTGCCCTAGTTCCATGTGGCCACAACCTCTTCTGCATGGAATGTGCCAACAAGATCTGTGAAAAGAGAACGCCATCATGTCCAGTTTGCCAGACAGCTGTTACTCAGGCAATCCAAATTCACTCTTAACTATATATATATACATAAATACTATAGCTCTATATGGACTCGTAAAGGCATGGGTATAATGGGACCCCCAGTAAACTTCCTAATGAATTCTTATGACTGTTAGCAGGCTTTATTGGGATTAGGCTAAAGTTGTTAGTACACTTATAAAAGGCTGCTATGGTAACACTAAACCTAAGTGGTCTCTTGTCTATTAGTTTGGTTTGGATTATTAATACTATCTTGTAGACTCAGAGACATAGCTTGTATAAGAGTTGTTAAAGCTGAAGTTCTGCTTGGCTGTGTAAGCTATGAGCAAGATGTATCCATCCGAGATTGTAGTCAGTGGGTCCCAAAGCCTCGCCACATTAAGAGTTTATGGAGGGTGCCTGGCATTACAGACGACTGACACTTCCAGTGCTGCCTTCTTTACACTGCCAGTTTTGACACAACAGGTTTGTTTTTTATTTCACAACAACTTCTGCCTAATTCTGCAGGATTGCAAGTAACTTTTTAAAGCATTGTGATTACTTATTAGTAATAATAGGGCTGATGGCAGTTTACTAGATCACTGGTTATAATTTGGGACAAAAACTGCTACATTGACTTTCATCTCGCCCAGAGTGCTCAAGGCTGGTATGTTCAGTGGATCAGGAATACAATTGTCTTTGATTGTGAATTCCTACCCATTGCCTCCCTTGGTGAATGTGGAAATAGCCGCCTGGGTTTTCCCATTTCAGGATGGGCTTTGGGATGCACCTATATTGGCTGAAAATTTTGAGAATGCGAACATTCCATTCATTAGTCTGATCAAGCTATTAATATTTAGACTGTAGATCAAAATGTGAAACATTTTATGTTCAATCCATATTGTCTTGCACATTATAAATATATTTTTATTTTTTAGTAATGTAGGGGATGGGGAGGGAGATAATAATGCCCTTGGCATAATTCATGAAAGCAGCTGTGACAACCTCCAATCAGTTTACTTCATTTCAAACCTATTTCCAATCACAAAGAAAGATTTCTTTAAAACACACTTGTACATTTCACCTGTGGATGTTTTAACTTCATCCTCAGTATGTCCCCAAATTTGCTGGCATTGAAAGGACAAAACATTATACTGGTGGGTTTTTCTACTAATTATTTTTTGAAGCGTTATTTTCCCAACACAAAAGAGCTTTTTTTCTCAGTATAACAAAAATTGAAATCTTATGTGTATTCAATAGTAAATAGACAAATTTTATTTTTTATTTCCACTTGAAGAGTTACATTTCGTATAAAGTTTACAAATAACGGTTTTTATTTTGATTTTTCAGTATAAAAAAAGTTGCCTTGATGGCATATTATGATGTAATGCTAATTGCTTGTAGGATAGTTAATTGTCAGTATTGAATCCTAATCTCTAGCTGCCGTCTTGTAGATATGGACGAATGTCACCAAGCATGTGTTTTGTATTTTGTTGCATTGTACACTGCAACTAATAAGCCAAGGAATCGACATATATTAGGTGCGTGTACTGTTTCTAAAAACCACAGACTAAGAATGATAAATTATCAATATAGTTTAGTATTTGCTAATTTTACTACACTCTTTTGTTATGTATATGTAGGGAAGTCATAGGGATTATAAATTCCATTTGAGTAAAGTTTAAAACCATATATTTTATGATAAAGGGCCTTTAACTTAAGATGGCCAAAGCACTGATATTATATATTTGCTGTAAAGAGAATTATAAGAGTTTTATTTTTCTGATATTAAAAGTTACTTAATAAAGACTTGTTTCCATTAACTTGAAAAAAAAAAAAAAAAAAAAAAAAAAAAAAAAAAAGGTCGGAGGCAGACGTGTCCTGGTGTCACACAGCTGCCTCCTCTCCCTGGACTGTTTTGACTGTGGCTGCTGGGAAGGCAGATGCTTCCCAGGAGAAGGTGTGGAGGCAGAAGAAGGTTGGCATATCCAGAGAAGAGCCAGGACGGAAAAACCCTAGAAAACCTCTGCTGGGAGAGGAGCTACCGGGAAGAAATTTAAGGTCACAGATTAATGAAGACATCGCCACATCTTCTGGTGGACAGACGTTTCCAGACTGGCTCCCTAGGTATCAATGCCAGCTTCCTGAGTCGTTCCTTCTAAAGTGACACCCCTGTGCCTAGCTGGACTCACCATCTCTCTACCCCCAGCCAGAGATGGGCATGGAATCCCTTGAGCCCCTCCTAAGGTATACTAAGCAAAAGCCTCCACACCTCCAGAGTTCAGTTTACCACTTGCCAATAGTGGAAAATGACAGACCTTCCTACCTACGTCTACTGCACAGCTGTGAGCAAAAACTTGGTAATTATTGCTACTCCATGTGTGACATTGACGTTGTTTTCTAGCCAGAGCGTCTCTGGGGATCAGCGGGTACCTACTAGGATTTGATGTTCAGTCTTATCCTCCCCAGCCCAACAGAAGACTCAGTTTCCCCATCTTGACCCTATTGCAAGGGAGACTCTTCCCCTCCATGCCCCGCCCCTGTTCCACTGCCGGCCCCGCCCATCCCTGCTTCTGCCTTCACAAACTCCCAATTCCCTACCCATCCTAGCGATGCCCGCCAACAATGTCCCTCCCCATCGAGGACTTTCCCTCACTAGCCACACCCACACAGGCTCCCCATCGCTCCAGCCTTGGCCCGGCCCTCACCCTGGAGCGGCGACAGCCCCCATCGCAGCCTGGCTCTAGCCCCTCTCAGCGCTGTCTCCATCCCAGTCCCGGGTCGGAGAGCAGGCTTCTCCTCATCCCCGGCGTTTAGGCGCTACTCTCAGTGCTGGCCCCGCCCCATTCCAGAGACGGCCCCGCCCCATCCCAGGGAAGGCTCCACCCCGTCCGGGCCCAATCCCATCACAGAGAAGGCTCCGCCTCCTTCCAGAGAAGGCCCCGCCCCACCCCTCTGGTCGGCTCCGCGGCGGAGGTGGGTCCTAGCTCAGGCCACGCCCCCACCATCACAGGCCCCGCCCCACCCGCGCGCCGGCCCCGCCCAGCCCGACTTCCCAGACTCGGGAGGCTGCGGCGGGACGCGGGGCGTCATGGCGGCCTCGGAGCGGCGCGCCTTCGCTCACAAGATCAACAGGTAGAGAGAGCGGCCGCGGACACTGCCGTTCGGGGCAGGATGGGCGAGGGCAGGTGCTGGGGGCTGGCGAGCAGCGGCAGCGGGGGGCGTGCCCGGCTCCCCGAGGACTTCCCGGAGGAGGAAGCGCATCCCGGGTCGGTGCGGGCGGGCCCCCGGAGCGCTGGGCTGCATCCCGACCCTCCTGCGACTCTCACGTCCTTCCCTCGCCCGCCGAGAGAAATTCGCAGCCCCTCCCCCGCCCAGGGTCCCAGAACCCAGCTGTCTGGGAAGAGGAGGGAGCTGCCAGAGCTGGGGGACAGCTGGGGGCAGCCCCTCAGTCTCCTGCCTCAGCCTCTCCCTGCACCGGCTGGACGCCGGAGGGGGCGAGGGGGCTGGGGACTGAACCAGCTGGTGGGCAGACGGTGGAGGGGGACAGGCGACAGATGCTGGGGATCGCTTTCCGAAGCCACTGGTGCTAGGGAGAGAGTTTGGGAGAAGGCTCAAATCTGGGGCGGCTTCATAACCATCTCTGGAATCCGATCCCCTGGAAACCTGTTCTGATCACCCTGAGGTGGAGAAGCCGCTTGTGGGTCCCACACCGATGGGAACACAAGAAAGTAGCCCCTCTCTTGGGTTTGCTATGGCGGGGCAGGAGGTGCCGGATAGATGTCAGTGATGCGGTGGGGATCTACAAGACAGGAAGCAGGTGGGGAGGTTGGGAAGGAGGCGCTCATCAGCTAGGTGGGAGGGGCTGGTGCATTTAAGCACAGACCGAAAGGATGGACGGAAAAGATCTCCAGTCCACCATCCGGGGAGAAGCGAGGGCAAAGGCCCTGAGGCCACAGAGAGGACCGATAGGAATGATTTTAGAAGGTCTTGCAGACCAGAAGGGAGACTTTGACCCCAAGTGAAGTGTGAGCCATAGAGAGTTCTGGATAGAGGAGGGATGTGACCTGAGGCAGAGCAGTTGGGCAGTTTTCTGTCCCCCTCCCTCATAAGTCCCTGGGCCCTTGAGTTATTGTTCGGTTCAAGTGAGGAAAATGGGTGTTGTCCAGGAGAATCAGAGCTGTGTAGCCTGGGGTAAGATCAGAAGATGAACCTGGGGTCCTAATGCACTTGGTAGGTAGATGGTTGTGCACACAGACCTGAGCCTGTGTCCGCCTATCCTTTGAGTTCACCCACAAATCCCAGATGAACCCAAACATCAGGGAACTGACTGGAGTCTTGGCTATACTTGGTTGTGTTTTGCTTGTTTGAGTCGGGCTCTCAGTGGCCCACCCTGATCTCGGAGTCACTCCTTAGCCAAGACTGGCCTTAGACTCCTGGTTCTCTGGACCCAGTGCTGGGTGACAGGTGCGCACTGCCGCCCTCCATTTCTGAGGGGCTGGGGCTGGAACCCAGCACTTTCTGCACGCCAGGCAGTGCTCTGCCAGTTGGGCATCATCTCCAGCGCCTCACTTTGTGTCTGCTTTCCTTTTGAGAAAGGTTCCTCGCCGTAGTCTAGCTAGCCCGGAACTGACTATGGCCCAAGGTGGCTCCAAAGTCCCCGCAATCCTCCTACCTCAGCTTTCTGAGGGCTGGGATGACCGCATGAGGCATTGTGCATGGTTTACTTTTTAAAAATATGTATTTTCTCATAGCTTACTCTGTGTGTGTACCACCATGTGCGGGTGGGCGGGGGGGGGGGGGGGGGTCAGCGGGCAGCTTGCAGGAGGCTGTTCCGTCCTTTCTCTGTGCAGATCCAGGGATCAAGCTGAGGTCATCAGGCTTGTCAGCAGGTCCCCTGAGCTGTCTCGCCACCCTCACCTTGGTTTTTGAGGCAGAGCCTCTCAGTGGGACCTGAAGCTCAGGGATTCAGCAAGGCTGGTTGCCCAGCAGGCTCTGGTTGACCAGCAGGCTCTGCCTCTACCTCCAGCTCCGGGACCCCGGCCCGTGCTTGTATAGCAGACACTTTCTGACTCATCCCCCAGCTCTTCAGCTTTGTTTTGTTTTATGGGACAGGCTTTTGTTCTGTAGCCCAGGCTGGCCTTGAACTGGCAGCAAGTCTCCTGCTTCGGTCTCCCAAGTGTGGGGATTGCAGGTGTGCGCCACCACACCCGTCTGCTCTCAGTCTCTTTTGTCAACTCGATAATGACAAACATTCCAGGAGTGGATGTGGCCTCTTCCTACATCCTGGACTTCTGCTACTATGCAGTGTGTGTGTGTGTGTGTGTGTGTGTGTGTGTGTGTGTGTGTGTATGGGAAGTCAACTGATGTCCCTCATATGTCCCACAGCTTGTGTGTGGAGGTCAGCGGACAGCTTGCAGGAGTCTTTTCTTCCTGCCGTGTGGGTTCCTGGGATTGAACTCAGGTCATCAGGCTTGGCAGCAAGTTACCACTGAGCCATCTTGCCAGCCTCCCTCCATCTCACTGGGATCTGGAGCTCCAGCTAAACTGGTTGCCAGGGAGACCCAGGAGTCCTCTTGTCCCTGCTCCCTAAGTGCAGGGGGCTGAGCGTGGGTTCTCAGGCTTGGGCAGCAGGTACTGTACCTGGTAGCTGTCTCCGCCATTGCAGGTGGTCGGTCACTTGAGGGGTGTCTGTGCAGTGGAAGAGAGTTTTCTGGGTGCTGACATCTTTGCTGATGCTCGTGGATTTGTCTTTAAAGACATGCCAGCAGGTTTGTGTGGCTCTGTGGAGTCATTGGACGGAAATGGGAGTGCAGTGCTGGAAACTTCTGGCCGTTTCCAGCTCGTCCTCCTCCCCATCGTAAGGACAGACCCCAGTTAATCCCACCAGCCTGGGCTGAGCTCCACTGTTGATACAGTGTCTCTTGTTGAGCCTGGGGCCTGATTTGGGGAAACCGACTCAACTCAATTCATTATGTTGCCTCCTTATAAATGCACTTCTTACTGTATGGTGTGTGTGTACACACAGGTATCACGGTGTGTGTAGATGTGGGAGCACAACTTGAGGGTGCTGCTCTCTCCATCCCCCTTTGCATAGGTACCAAGGGTCAAACTCAGGTCATCGCACTTGGGGGGGATGGCCTTTACCTGTTGGGCCATTTTGCAAATGCTGTCTCTGCTCTTTAGGAATGTGTCCAATGTCAGCCTTTCCAGGAGTGGAGAGGGTAGGGGGAAGTGGGTGGAGCACACCTTTAATCCCAGAACTTGGGAGGCAGAGGCAGGCAGATCTCTGAGTTCGAGGTCAGCCTGGTCTACAGAGCAAGTTCCAGGGCAGCTAGGGATACACAGAGAAACCCTGAATCAGAGAGAGAGAGAGAGAGAGAGAGAGAGAGAGAGAGAGAGAGAGAGAGAGAGAGAGAGAGAGAGAGAAGAGAAAATGTTCTGGACACCTGAACCAGTCAGATTTGGGGGAGAAATGTAGAGGAGGCGGCTTAGCATGATGGTGCATGTCTTTAATCCAAGCATGTGAGCCATGGAAGGAAAGAGGGTTGTAAGTGCAAACCTAGCCTGGGTTACATAGTAAGATTGGAGCCAAGCTGGGCTACATGAGACCCTGTCTCAAAATGTTGGGGGGCATCTTACCGGGCGGTAGTGGTGCACACCTTTAATTCCATCACTCAGGAGGCAGAGCCAGGCGTATCTCTGTGAGTTCGAGGTCAGCCTGGTCTACAGAGTGAGATCCAGGACAGCCTGGGCTACATAGAGAAGCCCTGTCTTGGAAAAAGAATGTTGGGGAACTAGTAATGTCGTCAGTAAACAGCCACGCAAGCATGAGGGCCTGCGTTTAATACCTCATATCTGTGTAAAAGCCAGATGTGGCGGCACACCCATATCCCTGACTCCGCACACACGGTGCAGAATGCGGCCATGCTGCCTCCGGGGAGCTCACTGGCCAGCAGCCTGTCCTAATGGAGAGGCCCTGCCTCAGAAAGTAAGATGGATGGTACCAGAGGAGGTCATAAGAAGTTGACCTCTGGCCTCTATCTGCACACTCGTGCACAGGACAGGCCCTTCTGCCCGGTCACTGCCTAGTAATGGCGCATAAGGCCGTCGCAGGAATTTGGGACATGCATTGTTAGTAACAAAGCAGCAGCTCCCATGACTGGGCTTGCAAATCCATCACTGTTTTCCAAGGCCACAGGCAGTGTCTGTGTCTCCTGCCCCTCCACCCACACCCCTCCCCACCCCACCCCATCCCTTTCTCTAGCCAAAGAACAGCTTGGATGGGGACACAGCTTCCATCCCTGTCCTGGCGTCTTTTAAAAATACTAATTCCCGGAGCCCTGAGTGCCCCAGAGAATACTGCTTTGAGGCTTTGAATCTGAGCACAAAAACCTTCATTGTCACGTTAATTTCACTGGGGCTGGAGAGATGGCTCAGGGGTTAAAAGGGCCCAGGTTCGGTTCCCAGCACCCACATGGTGGCACACAGTCGCCCATAACTCCAGTTCCAGGGGACCTGACAGCCACCCTCTTCTGACCTGGTGCACACATATACATGCAGGCACAACACTCATACGCATAAATAATAAATCTAAGTTTAGTTTTGTTGCTGGGGCCGGTGAGAGGGCTCAGCAGGAAAGAGGCTTGCAGCAAGCCTGGCACCCTGAGCTTAGTCCAGGAGCGGGAGGAGAACACAACCCCCATGAATGTCTCTGACTTTTTTCTTTTCTTTTCGACTTTTGTACATACACTGGCTAATGAGCTTTTTCTTGGTTTTTGTTTTGCTGGGTGTGTGGCTCAGTGGTGGAGTCCCTGCCTAGAATCCCCAGTGAGGGGCTGGGGTGTGGCTCAGTGGTGGAGCCCCTGCCTAGAATCCCCCAGTGAGGAGTTGAGGGCATGGCTCAGCTGCAGCATTTCGTAGCACTCCGGAGGCCAGAGGTCATCCTCAGCACTACAAAACAAAATAAACACATTGAACACCTAGACTCAGCACTACCTCCGAGGACTGGATTCCAGCCGCAGCCCTGGTTTCTGGCCATCCTGGGTCTGAGCTGAGGGTCCTGGTGGCCTCCACGCTGGCTGCCTCATCCTGGACTTTCTGAGAACATACACTTCCTGAGTACTTACTGAGTGCTAGTCTCCTCGACCCCTCCGAGGCCAGGGCAGCTGTGAGCGGGTAAATTGAGGCTGGGCAGAAGTGGTGTGCCCAGAGCCTCACAGACAGGATGGAATAGGTGCCCGCTCCAAGTGGAGTGCTGGGCTGTTGTGTTTGAAGAACCCCGGAAAGATGGAGGGAGCGTGTCTTCCTGAGGGGAGGGGAGGGAGGAAAGGTCGCTCCCTCAAGTCTGGCACAGTGGCTTTCCCGGTCTGTTTGGTGTAGGAAGGAACCGGGGTGCAGAGAGACCTGAAGCTTTTATTTATCCATTTATTTAGTCTCGCAGTGCTGGGAATGGGACCCAGGGCCTGTCACACCAGCGGGGACAGCCCTCTGCCACTGCGCTACACCCCAGCTCTCTGTTGTTGTTTTTAATTTGTCGACATGCATGGCACCCTGGGTAAGGGGTGCTTCTGGGAGTCAGCTCTCTCCTACCAACCGAGTGAGTCTTGGGGGACTGAGCCCAGTGGTCATGTGCTTTTACCTGCTCAGCCATCTCACAGGTCTCTTGCCTTTTTTAAAAGCCCTTGTTTTTATTTTTCCTTTAATACCCAAGTTCTCTCCAACAGATGAGCCCCCCGCCCGCACCCCTGCACCCTCATGCCTGTGTTTCCCTGTGTCCCACACTCTTCCTGTCTTCCCAGGACAGTGGCCGCTGAGGTCCGGAAGCAGGTGTCCCGGGAACGCAGCGGCTCACCCCACTCCAGCCGGCGCTCCAGTAGTTCCCTGGGGGTGAGTCCCTGCCCTGTGGCTGGCAGTAGAGGGGTACACCCTGCTCTGATACACCCTGCTCTGATGCTGCTTGGACCCTCTGTGCCCAGTGGTCGGGGAGGAGGGAGCCCTGGTCCTTCCCACCTCTGTGCAGATGCAGGGTGTGTGTTCCAAGGGTGGTCTGGGGGTGACACCGGCTTCCTGGACCACCCAGACGGGGCCCCAGGCTGGGGGCTGGAAGAGACTTCCTGCCACAGGGGGAAGGGGTGGGGCCTCAGGAATTGTCTCCGGCCATTCCTTTTACCATTAGAGTCTTTCCAGACACCAGGGTGTGATTTCCTTCCTGGAGTCCCTGGAGGGAGGGGGCAGGGCGCTGGCCCAGCTGCTGTGGAAAGTCTGAGCTCGCCGGCTCCCTTCGACCCTCAGAGGTTCCCACCACCCTCCACTACAGTCTAAAGTCAACTGTGAGCATACGCCCCGCCTCTCACCAGTGGGAGCCATGGCCACTGTACTTCAATCAGGTCCCTCTGACGGAGGTCATCGAACCCCTGGACTTTGAGGATGTGCTCCTGAGCCGGCCACCCGAAGTTGAGCCCGGCCCCCTCAGAGACTTGATAGAGTTTCCAGAGGATGACTTGGAACTACTGAAGCAGCCCCGAGAATGTCGGACCACAGAGTCTGGGGTCCCCGAGGACGGGTGCGTTCTGCGTGCACGGACACACACACACACACACACACACACACACACACACACACATACACACACACACACACACACACACACACACACACACACACACGCACGCGCATGCGTGCGCCCCACGCCATCTTCCAGAGTCTCTGGACACCAGTGAGGCCTTGGGCAAATCACTCTCCTCTAAGCCTCCATTTCTGCAGCTTTGATTTTTTTTTTTTATTAAAAAAATTGTTTTTGGTGTGTGTGTGTGTGTGTGTGTGTGTGATAGGTAAGTGTGCATGTTCTGCACGCACCTGTGCAGAGGCCAGAGGTCAACTTGAGAAGTCTTCCTCTTTCATTCTCCACCTAACGTATGGAGGCAGGGTCTCTCTTGAACCCAGAGATCTCCAGGTTGGCTAGTCCTCCCAGCCAGCTCACTCGAGGGGTCCGCCGCCGCCTCTGCCTCTTGAGTCTGGGGATTTGGGGGGGGGGTCACCGTGACCACCCACTGTTGCATGGGGACTGAGATCTGAACCAGTCTTTATGCTTGTGTGGCAAGATTCTACCTGCCCTGCATCTCTCCAGCCACATTCCCTTTTTCACTTTTTAAAATAATTTATTTTTATTTATATGCATTGGTGTTTTGCCTGCATGTATGTCTGTGTGAGGGAGCCAGATTCCCTGGAACTGGAGTTACAGACAGTTGTGAGCTGCCATGTGGGTGCTGGGAATTGAACCTGGGTCCCCTGGAAGAACAGCCAGTGCTGTTAACCGCTGAGCTGTCTCTTCGGCCCCCCCTTTTTCACTTTTCAAAGATTTATTTTATTTTACACATGTGGGTGTTTCACCTGCATGTATGTCTGTACATCACCTGTGTGCCTGGTGCCCATGGAGGCCAAAAGGGGGCGTCAGAGCCTCTGGAACTGAGTTGCAGGTGATTATCAGTCACCATGTGGGTGCTGGGACTGAACCTGGGTCCTCTGCAGCCAGTGCTCTTAACCCCGAGTGTCTCTGCACCCCACTGTTTTTGTGTTTTGAGGCAGGGTCTGATACAGTCCAGCCCAGCCCTGACCATCTGGCTTTCCTGCCTCTGTCTCCTCGCTGCTGGGATCACAGGTGTGCACACATGCCTGGCCTACGCAGTGCCGAGGGTGAACCCCAGGGCCTGGTGTGCGGAAGCCAGCTTCTGCCACTGAGCTGCATCCTCGGCCTGCTCCAGAGACTCTCACGCTGTGTCTCAGCCTCCCGAGCACTGGTGCCCACAGTCCTTTCCCCCTAGGCCTTTGGAAATGCGCCCCTGCCTCCGTTTACCCTGGTTGTATTTTGCTGTAGAAAGTTGGACGCCCAGGTGAGGGCTGCGGTGGAGATGTACTCGGAGGACTGGGTCATTGTACGCAGAAGGTGGGTCCGACCCAGGGCAGTTCACGGGAGGGGAAGGAGGAGGTCAAAGGCTGCAGTCTGTGGTTGGTCCCTCTGTTTATCCACCCACTATACCTTCCAAGAGCAGCTGAACTTCTTTAGTAAAGGGGGCCTTGGTAGTTGTTGTGTGACTTCACCACGTGTATCAGTGTATCGGAAGAGTCCCCAACCACCCCTGCTAGGTACCAGCACCTGAGTACAGCGTACAGCCCTGTCACTACGGAGACACTTCGAGAGCGACAGAAAGGCCTCACCTGCCAGGTCTTCGAGCAGGACACATCTGGGGACGAAAGGATGGGTCCCGAGGACACGGTGAGAGGCCGCTGGCCGGGGTCACTGAGGGGTCAGACTCAGGAAAATCCCCTGTCAGCCTCGATCCCGATGAGAGAAATAAACCCCAGGAGTGAAGGTCAAGAGTCATGATTCTGCACAATTATCAAGTGCCTAGTGTATACTAAAGGCTTTCTGTTTAGTTATGATTGTGCACAATTATCAAGTGCCTAGTGTATACTAAAGGCTTTCTGTTTAGTTATGATTGTGCACAATTATCAAGTGCCTAGTGTATACTAAAGGCTTTCTGTTTAGTTATGATTGTGCACAATTATCAAGTGCCTAGTGTATACTAAAGGCTTTCTGTTTAGTTATGATTGTGCACAATTATCAAGTGCCTAGTGTATACTAAAGGCTCTCTGCCTGTGCTTCCTTCATCCTGTGAATTGGGGCCACAACCATCTCTTCACAGGCAAAGAAACTGAGGCAGAACAAAGTTATTAATGCTTATATTTTTTTGGTCAGCAGTTACTGAACACCTACTGTATACCGATAATCATTGGTTATTACTAGTATGGACTCCACGTTGGTTGTTAGAGGTGGTTGCGGGGAGGTGTGGATTTTGCTCAGTGCTTGTGAGAGGCAAGGCGTGGGTTCCATCCTCAGCTAGGGTAGGGGCCCAGAGAGGGACATGAAAAGTAAATAAGGAAACTAGATACAGGAGGGGAAACTGAGGCCCGTAGACAGGTCAGAGAGTCAAGGTCACAGAGATGAACCAGATTTGAGGCAGAGTTGTGAGCACAGCTGACTGGGCGGTCAGAGGGTCCTAGGTCAGCCGGTCACCTGGAGGAAAGGACTCTCCTCTTCCCTGGCAACAGTGAACAGATTCCCAAGGAAGGCTCTGATTGGTCCAGCCCAGGGGCGACATTATCTTGGAGCTAATCCCTGGGGCTGGCCAGTGTGGCCAGTTGAGTTTAGCCCAAAGGCAGATAAGCCATTAGGTGTGTTCTAATTAGCTGGAGAAGGGTCACCTGTGAGATGGGGTGGCCTCCCACATCAGTGGTAAAGAGCTTCCTATATAGAAATATTTCCAGGGGGCTGGAGAGATGACTCGGTGGTTAAGAGCACCGACTGCTCTTCCAGAGGACCTGAGTTCAATTCCCAGCAACCACGTGGTGGCTCACAACCACCTGTAATGAGATCTGGTGCCCTCTTCTGGCCTGCAGGGACGCATGCAGGCAGAACACTGTATATATAATAAATCTTTGGGGGGAAAAAAGTATTTCCAGAAGTTTCTGGAGAGGCCAGCCAGGCACCCAGGTGACCCTTGTTGTGGTGACCCCACCCTGGCTCGTCCCTCAGCTTCTCTCCCATGTAGATTGGATGTCTACAGGGACAGACTCAGGAGAGCAGGTGCATGCAGTTGGCGCTCAGTGCTTGCACGTGTTCCACTGCAGGATGATTCCCAGCACTGCTCAGGCTCCCCAGAGGACACCCCTCGAAGCAGTGGAGCCTCTGGCATCTTCAGCCTGAGGAACCTGGCCTCAGACTCGCTGCTCCCAGCACTGTTGGAGCGGGCAGCCCCCGAGGATGTGGACCGGCGCAACGAAGCCCTCAGGCGGCAGCAGCGGGCCCCCGCCCTGCTCACCTTGTACCCTGCACCTGATGAGGTGGGTGCCCAGGGCCTCACTGCCCCCCACCCTCAGAGCAGAGTCCAACTACCCGACTAGGTGCCCGTGTGGCCAGCCAGCATTAACTGGCTGCCTACTGTACCCTAATGGCTGAAGGTTTCTTGTCTGACCTTCATTATAGAGCATGAAGTGCTTATCTCTACATTTATTCAACCAATATCCATTGTGTGCCTACTGTATACTTCTCTATTTAATCAATGTGCTGACCACCTATCATATATGCCTCTGTATGTCTAGCCATTTTATTTGACATCTATCAAATACCATTATGTTTTGTTTAACCAAGCTGGGCATGTAGTGAATGGAAATACTCCTTGGCTATGTGGTGTTGGTGTAAATACCAACAAACCTTTTTGAAGTTCAAAATATATAAGTCAAAAGTGCATTCAAATAGGGTCGTGGTGATGTACACCTTTAAATCCAGCACTTGGGAGGCAGAGGCAGGAGGATCTCTGTGAGTTTGAGGCCAGCCTGGTCTACAGAGTGAGTTCCAGGACATCCGGGGCTACACAGAGAAACCCTTTCTTGAAAAACCAAAAAAGAAAAAGTGCATTCAGGCTTGGAATGGTGTTCCATGCTTATAATCCCAGCGCTTGGAAAATGGCGTCACCCTTGGCTCCATAGAGAATTCCAGGCCCACCAGGACTGC
Organism: Peromyscus maniculatus bairdii; assembly: GCF_049852395.1. NCBI lineage: Eukaryota > Metazoa > Chordata > Mammalia > Rodentia > Cricetidae > Peromyscus > Peromyscus maniculatus. Next base: position 17,772,775 of record NC_134858.1, on the reverse strand, counting down.
ATGAGACCATGTCTTAGAAAAAACAAAGACAAATGTGTGACACAGACACCTTACTGCATCTTGTACTTCAACCTCCTTCAGATTGTTCAGAATACCCACCTCAGCCTGGAGCTGGGCAAAACCCTGAGGTAGAAAGACCTGTTTTATACTAAAGTGTTGACGGTCTCGTGTGGTGGTGTGTGGGTATACACTCACAACCCTTGCCAAGTCACAGAGTTGGAAACCTAACTGCTAAACTCACAGACTTGGTATGTCTGTCTGTCCATCTAGCATTTACCGAGTGCTTTCTTTATACACTGTATCTATCCAAACCAAATCTGTCGGCACTTCCTGTATACCCCTGACAGAGTGGACCAGCATGCTGTGTGGTTGATGCTGGGGTGGGGGTGGGCTAGGAGCGGAGGCATTCCGGGCTGGGAACAGATGTGGAAAGGCCCAGAGGCAAGGCATTGAAGGTTCCATCGGGCTTGGGTGTGGGGGCTGCAGCTGAGGCTGGGTGCAGCTAAACTCAGGCCAGGCATTCTAGAACCTTCCTGAAGAACCCATCCCAGACACTCCCTCTCTCCACAGGATGAAGCTGTAGAACGCTGCAGCCTCCCAGAGCCACCCCGAGAGCACTTTGGACAGCGGATCCTGGTGAAATGTCTGTCACTCAAGTGAGTCAGAGGACGCAGCCACATGGGCTTCCCTGTGAGGACTTTGTGGACTTTTCCCTCCTCTCTCAGAAGGCATAGGTGCCTAAACACGCTGCATCTGCACCAGCACACACACACACACACACACACACACACACACACACACACGCACGCACGCACGCACGCACGCACGCACGCGCACACACACACTCACACACACACACACACACACAAACACACACTCTCACACACTCACACACTCCCTCCCACTCCCACCTCACTAGCCCCAGCTCCCTCCCTGGGAAACTGCCATGCTTCTTCCTACTCCCTGGTCCCCCAAGCTGTGCCCAGAGCTCCTCTGAGTCTCCAGCCCTCTCCTCCAAGCATCTGTCATCACAGGTCTGTGAGATCCACTCTGTGGTATAACCCGTATAACTCCTGTGGATAACAGGCACTCAGTGAGTGTTTGTTGAATGACTATGTGAGCCAACAGCTTGATTCCTAACATTTCAGCTCGTGGCTGAGGACCAGAATGGAGCTTCTGTTTCCTGCTCTGATCTAGACAGGAATGGGGTCCGGGAGGGGCAGGACCAGGCTCTGAGTGCACTTCCTGTTCAGTTCCATTCCCACGCTCTTCTGGCTGCTCCTGGGGGTTGATACTGATGGGCCTTGAACGTGGCTGGGAGCCAGGCTCCGCCTCTCCACCCTGTGTCTCAGCAGGAGGGTGGGCAGGCCGGAGCCAGACCCTTGTATCATGATCTCAAGCAGGATACCTGTGCTGTTCTGGGCCTCAGTTTTCCCGTCCACACTCACTTCACAGGGGAGGGGGAAGGTCTGATGAGTTCATATAGAAACAGAGCTGCCTAAAATAGCAGGAAGTCTCATGTCCCCATAAAAGCCCACGGAGGGGCTGGGCTGTAGCTCAGCCGGTAGAATGCTGGCCTGGCATGCATGAAGCCCTGGGTTCTGTGCACAGCACCGCATAGACAGGGTATGATGGTGCATGCCGGCAATCCAGCACTTGAGAGGCAGAGGCAGGGGATTGGGAATTTGGGGTCCTTCTTGGATACATAGGGAGTTGGAAGCCAGCCTGGGCTAAGTCAGACTGTCCCAAAAGGGGGTGGGGGAGGGGAGGGCACAGAGTATGTGGGTGACAGGTGTCCCAGAGCGAGTGGTCCCCGTTTACCCGCAGGTTTGAGATCGAAATTGAGCCCATCTTCGGCTCCTTGGCCCTGTATGATGTGCGGGAGAAAAAGAAGGTGGGTGCCCTCCTCCTTCCTTCCCTTCCTCCTCCCCAGGGATCTCCCCTGTCCTCCCTCCTCTTCCTCCTCCCTCCTCTCCCTCCTCCCTCCTCTTCCTCCTCCCTCCTCTTCCTCCTTGGGGGAGGGCTGTGGAGCAGTGTCCCCCAGCTAGCTGCCTCTCGTATTCCCAGATTTCAGAGAACTTCTACTTTGACCTCAACTCGGACTCCGTGAAGGGGCTGCTCCGGGCCCATGGCGCCCACCCGGCCATCTCCACCTTGGCACGCTCTGCGGTCTTCTCCGTGACCTACCCCTCCCCTGACATCTTCCTGGTTGTCAAGGTGACCACTGAAGCCCTGCAAGGGGCTGGTTTATCGTGATCAGAGCCAGAGGTGCAATAGACCATGATTCCAGCACTTGGAGGCTGAGGCTGGGGGACTGTGAGTTTGAGCCAGATTAGACTGCTTATAGACACTTTGTCTTACAAGCAAACAGGACAGTTTCGTCTTCCTCTGTGGATGGAGAAGGAAAGGTGGGCTAATGAATTCTGGGGTTTCTTTCCGTCATGGTTAGGCCAGTTAGGTTACAGCAGTGAAACAATTTACCAGCCCTTCAAGATGAGGGTTGAAATGGGGAAACTGAGGCACAGAGCATGTCAGGACCTTGCATAGGGCCCCACAACTCTTGTGGTGTCCAGGGCTGCAGTTCCTGCCCTGTCATTGAGAGTCACGGCTTCAGTGTGGACTGATGAAAACGTAGCGTGTGTGGTGGCGTATGCCCGTAAGCCCAGCTGCCAGGGAGGCTGAGGCAAAGCCCAGCTGCCAGGGAGGCTGAGGCAGGCTCCCACTGCTGTGACACACCCCATGGCCGACGACAACTTGGGGAGAAAAGGGTTGTTTCGGATTATACCTCTCGGGTCCCACTCGTCATAAAGAGAAGTCAGGGCAGAACTCACGGAGGAACCTGGAACCCAAAGCTGCAGCAGAGGCCATGGAGGAGGGCGGCTTGCTCACGGACTGCTTTCTTATACGACCTGGGCCACCTGCCCAGGGTGACACCACCCACAGTGATGCCTCCACATCAGTCCTTAATCAAGAAAATGCCTCACACTGGCTTACATGCCAGTCGAGGGGAGGAGCTTTCTCCATTGAAGTTCCCTCTTTCCAGAGAACTCGGGCAGGTGTCAAACTGACTTAAAGCCAACCAGAACACAGGCGGATTGCAAAGCTGAGTCCTGCCTGTGAGACTCAATTTCAAAATATAAATGGAAAAGGGCATGGCTCAGCAGTAGAGTGCTTTCCTGGACTCCTCCAGTGAGGGCCTGGGGCCATGGCTCAGTGGTAAAGTGCTTGCCCGGTGTTTGGGAGGCCCTGGTTTCCGTCATCCCCACTATAAGAAAGATAAAGAGGCGCTGGTGGCGCACGCCTTTAATCCCAGCACTCGGGAGGCAGAGGCAGGTGGATCTTTGAGTTCAAGGCCAGCCTCATCTACAGAGTGAGATCCAGGACAGCCAGGGCTACACATTGTGAACCTGTCTCAAAACAAGAGGGGTGGTGGTGCTGGGGTGCTGGAGAGATGCCTTAGCAATTGAGAGCACCCACTGTTCATGCTGAAGACCTTTGTTCAATTCCCAGCACTCATGCTGGGTGGACCCAGTGCCCTCTTCTGGCCACCATGGGCACTGCATTTACATTCAGACACTCATAATTAAAAATAAAATCTGTTAAGAAAATGAAAAAGAGCCGGGCATGTGGCGCACGCCTTTAATCCCAGCACTGGGAGGGCAGAGGCAGGTGAATCTCTGTGAGTTCGAAACCTATGTAGAGAATTCCGGGACAGCCAGAGCTACACAGTGAGATCTCAAAAAACAAACAAACAAAATGAGAAGGGGGGGTGTAGAGAAAACACCAGCAGCTTACGCTGGGGTGGAGTGAAGGGGTTAAGACTCAGTTGGGAATGGAGCTGCTGGCAGACAGTGTGCCGGAAGTCAGTCCTGAGGAAGTGGGGCCATGGCAGCGGTCGGTCTGTGTGGGCCAGACCAGGAGAGGTGGTGATAGGGGTTTGCTGGGATGCCCGAGTCCCCGTGGGTCCAGGAGGGTCCAGAAGATGGCAAGGGGGCTAAGGATTCCCTCGCTGGGTCCTTTCGCCCTGCAGCTGGAAAAGGTGCTTCAGCAGGGGGACATCAGCGAGTGCTGTGAGCCTTACATGGTGATGAAGGAGGCGGACACAGTGAAGGTAGGTGTGGGTGAGCTGGACGGGGTGGGAGGGCCTGCGGGGGCGGCCCAGGGGAAGGACGCCGAACTGGGGGGCCGTGCATGTCCCCACAGAACAAGGAGAAGCTGGAGAGGCTGCGCCTGGCCGCCGAGCAGTTCTGCACCAGGCTGGGCCGCTACCGCATGCCCTTCGCCTGGACGGCCGTGCACTTGGCCAACATCGTGAGCAGCGTCGGGCCGCAGGACCGGGATTCCGACTCCGAGGGCGGTGAGGACGCGCCGCTTGCTAGCTCTCAGCGTCATTACACCCGTCTGCCTCCCTCTGCCACCTTCACCCTCTGTCTGATTCCTGTCCTCCTCTGCCACCATGCCGTCTCTCCTAGAGCGCAGACCGACTTGGGCAGAACGCCGCCGTCGGGGGCCCCAGGACCGAGGCTGTAGTGGGGATGATGCCTGCAGCTTCTCCAGCTTCCGCCCGGCCACGTTAACTGTCACCAACTTCTTTAAACAGGTGACCTTGGTATAGGACAAGGAGCCTGGGAGGAAGGGAACACAGGGATTCTTCCCCTGGGGCCCCACCCATCTTGGGGACTCTCAGCCCTTGCCTTGTAACTGGCAGGAGGCAGAACGGCTCAGTGACGAGGACCTTTTCAAGTTTCTGGCGGACATGAGGCGACCGTCGTCCTTGCTGAGGCGTTTGAGACCTGTGACTGGTGCGTGGGACACCCAAAAAGGGAGCTGTTGCTCACATAGTCGTTCAGCAGACCATTGTGGGGTGCTGGGGACGCACCCCGGCCCGGATAGGCACTGGAAGGAACAGGGCAGTTGTGGGGTTTTGCTCCTAATGGGTGCAGCCCCCAGAGGGCACCGGGGGACAGGCAGAGCCCCAGCAGAAGTTCCCCAGTGTAGGAGGCTGAGGCGGGTGAAAACCCAGTTCCTTCTCCCCAGCTCAGCTCAAGATCGACATCTCCCCGGCACCCGAGAAGCTGCATTTCTGCCTGTCCCCTGAGTTACTGCATGTCAAGCCCTATCCAGACCCCAGGGGGCGGCCCACCAAGGAGGTCCTGGAGTTCCCTGCCCGCGAGGTCTACGCCCCCCACACCAGCTACAGGTACAGCTTCTGCGGCTGGTGGGCCCCCATTCTGTGTGGGTGGGTGGGTGGGTGCTCCAGTGTATACGAGTGAATGTCTGCTGTGTACAGAGGCCAGAGAACAGTCTTGGGTGCTGTTCTTCAGGAGTTACCCACCTGGTTTTAAGAACCTTTTTATCATATTTACTCATTTTATTTGTGTGTGTGGGGGGCAAGCGTGGAGGTCAGAGGATAGCCTGCAGAGTCAGTTCTTTTCCACCGCGTGGATTCTGAGACTGGAACTCCTGTCGCCAGGCTCGTGGTGACACCTTTACCTTCTGAGCCACCTCAGTGTCCCCACCTTTTTTCTTTAACATTCATTATTATTATTATTGTTGTTGAGACGGGGTCTCACTGTGTAGCCCTGGCTGGCCTGGAACTCACAGAGATTGTCTCCTTCTTCCTCCCAAGTCCTGGGGTTGAAAGTGTACACTACCATGTGTGTGTGTGTGTGTGTGTGTGTCTGTCTGTCTGTCTGTCTGTCTGTGGAAACACTCACCTGTGTGTGGTACAGGCACCTGTGTGTGGGTACAGGCACCTGTGTGTGGTACAGGCACCTGTGTGTGGGTACAGGCACCTGTGTGTGGGTACAGGCACCTGTGTGTGGGAACGCTCACCTGTGTGTGGTACAGGCACCTGTGTGTGGTACAGGCACCTGTGTGTGGTACAGGCACCTGTGTGTGGGTACAGGCACCTGTGTGTGGGTACAGGCACCTGTGTGTGGGTACAGGCACCTGTGTGTGGTACAGGCACCTGTGTGTGGTTCAGGCACCTGTGTGTGGGTACAGGCACCTGTGTGTGGGAACGCGCACCTGTGTGTGGTACAGGCACCTGTGTGTGGGAACGCGCACCTGTGTGTGGTACAGGCACCTGTGTGTGGTTCAGGCACCTGTGTGTGGGTACAGGCACCTGTGTGTGGTTCAGGCACCTGTGTGTGGGTACAGGCACCTGTGTGGGAACGCGCATCTGTGTGTGGGTACAGGCACCTGTGTGGGAACGCGCATCTGTGTGTGGTACAGGCACCTGTGTGGGAACGCGCACCTGTGTGTGGTATAGGCACCTGTGTGTGGTACAGGCACCTGTGTGGAATTGCGCACCTGTGTGTGGGAATGCACACCTGTGTGTGGGAACGCGCGCCTGAGTGTGGGTACAGGCACTTGCATGTACGCCTACCTACATGTGGGAATGTGCGCCTGTGAGGTGCTGAGACCAGAGACTTTGGGTCCCCAGGAGCTGGAGTTGCAGGTGACTGTGAGGCACCTGACCTGAGGGATGGAATCGAATGTGAGTGGGTTCTCTGCAAGAACAACTTTTGCTCTTAACCAGAGCCTTCTCTCCAGCTCCCAACCTTTTTGTGCTCAGACAGGGTCTCTCATGGCCTGGAACTTGCCAGATAGGATAGACTGGCTAGAGATCCACCTGTCTGCTCCCCATGAACTCCTGATCCCCCCGCCTCTGCCTTCCCAGTGCTGAGATGACCGTGTGCACCGCGGTGTTGCGGTTCTGTAGTTGGGACCCGGGGTATTGTGCATGCTGGGCAAGTGCTGTGTCAGCCCAGCCCCGGCCCAGCCCCGGCCCCCATTCTTGCGGACGCAGGCACAGGCACTGTGGCTAGATAACCTCTGTTCTGTTTATTGTGGTTATTGTGGCGTGTGGGGGCACGAAGGGACTCGTGTACGTTCTCCAGCCCTCTTCCGCAGGGCTCTGTCTTCTGCCTTCCTTCCCGCCTGCTTGCTCCTGTCTCCGCTCTCTGTCAGGAAGCGGAGAGCACTGGCCAAGCCCAGCCGCTGGCGGCGGCGGGCAGCTCTGTCTGCCCTGCTCAGGGGCCTCGTGGACCACGGTCAATGTTCCTAGCGGCATGACTGGTTCTCAGTGGCATCCAGGCAGTCTCAGGCCGGGAGGGCTGCTGTGTGGAGCCTAGGGGGGGAGACAGCTCAGTCAAGGCCAGTGTGGGGTGGGGACACCCTTCAGTGGACCTGGGCACCTCCTCCCACCCCCCAGATGTGGGTCCTCCACCAGACTCACCTCTCCTGGATCTGCCGCAGCCACTGCTGTTGCTGGGCTATCTCCCTCTGCTGCCGCTGAATGTGGCCCGTGAGCGCCCATAAAACGTGGCTCTGTTTGTCGGCTCGAGCCTGTGGGGAAGCATAAAAACCTCAGCTGGGGGTCTGGGTCACCTCCCATCTCCTGACCACGGCCAGGTCTCTCTGTTACAATCCATATGACCCAGCAAATGCCTAAGACCCTTTGGCCTCAGTTTCCCCATTTGTAAAGTGTGTCTAAGATAGGACTTGCTTTCTATAATTTGTAAATGGGCATCAAACAGTACTGATTGGGTTCTCGATACATGGCCCCAGATACCACAGTGACGAGCATTTATTGAGCGCCTGTTGTTCCCAGGGCCCCTGCACTCTGAGACGCTAGCTTTGCTCTGAAGTGCCCGTTACCGCTCTTATTTTAAAATTTATTTTCTCTAGTGCCATAGCACAAATGTGGAGGTCAAAGGACAACTTTTGGGAGCGGGTCCTCTCCTTCCACCACGTGGATCCTGGGCATGGAGCTCAGGTCACTGGGCTTGGCAGCGAGGCCTTTACCTGCTGAACTGCCTTGCCAGTCCCATTGTTCATTCATTCATTCATTTGAGACGGTCTCGTGTGGCACAGGCTTAGCTCAGATGTCTGTCTGGAGGCCACCGTGGACTCCTGGCCAGCCCTTTATTCGTAAGTGCTGGGGTTGCAGGTGTGTGCACCGCACCCCGTTATCATTCTGTTCTTTTTGACACAGGCTGTCGCCATGGAGCCCAGGCTGGCCTCTGACTCTGGAGACAAGACTGGCTTGAAGCTTTGCGCCCCCCTGCCCCGCCCCAGGGTTCTGGGGTCACAGGCAGCACCACCCATGCCTGGCTCTTTATCTCACTTGCAAATGGGAAAATGGAGGCCCAGAAGGTCACTGAGGGTAGAGCCCCACATACAGTTGGGGGTGTCCTCTAGCTCGGGGTTCGGAGGTGGCCTCTGGCTGGGAAGCAGGGCTGTACCCCCCTCAGACCTAGGAGCCCCTTACCTTTAAGGTCTCAAATTCTTGGTGGGCCTGGCCCAGCCAGGCCCCTCTCAGCCGCACTTGGAGTCTCCGTACAGTGTCCCGCAGAGCTTGCTGGGCCCGGGCCACTTCTCCCAGCGACAGGGCTGTGGTCTCTGCTTGGAGGTGTAAGACATCCTCTTCTACCTGCTGGACGGATGGCGTGGCGTCAGTGAGGTCACTGGTTCACCTGTGTCCACCTAGCGCTTGATCCCTTTTCCTCTCTTATGAGCTAACCAGGACAGTGGGGCATCCTCGACTTAACTTTTCCTCAGACTCTTATCCATCCAACAACACCCCAGCTCCAGTGCCCACCTGAATCTCCGACAAGCTGGTGCGTAGCTCCTGGGTCGCATCCCGGCCGTGACTGACCTCTGTGCCCAGGAGGCCCAGTGCTCGGTCAAAGAGGCCCAGGCTGCGGCCAGCTTCTGTCAGGCGTGCCTCTGTGGCTCTGTAGACCCCGTTGAGGGCCTGGCCTAGCTGTAGAGCCCCATGAAAGAGCAGGGTCAGCTCTTCATATTGAGCTGGCTCCGGGCCCCCCAGAGGGGCCACCGGGGCAGACTGCACTGCTGTCGTTAAGGCCCACAGGAGGCAGAGAGCGAGCACAGCCATGGTTGACAGCCGGGGGGTGTGGTTCCTGTGCCTCTGCGGGCCCCACCTTTTATTGCCCCAGGCCGCCGTTACCCCCCCCTCTGCCTGGTCAATGGTTAGCCAGGCATGGTTGCACAAGGACCTGGCAGGGGCGCAGCCGTTGCATCAGGCGGATGGCTAAGCAGGCCACGCCGGTGTCACGCTGGCTAGAACTCAGGGCCAGCTGTGGCGGGGGGGGGGTGGAGGGGGGCCGTGGGGGGCTCAGGCCCTGGATCTCAGCGCCGGGGGCTGTATGGCTGCAGGCAGCATGCCTCGACCCTCAGTTTCCCATCTTAGCCCAGGCCTGGCCTCCATGAGCCATGGCTCTCTACACTGACGCAGCGGGGCCAGTGTGTCACCCAGGGGGGCCACTGGAGCAGGCTGGAGGCTCCCGACTGTCAGCCATTTAGATGGACTCCTGGGGCACTGTGTGTCACCCGCTTACCTTGTCTCCTTCCTGCAAGGGGTCACTGTGGGCACAGCTGACAGCTGGGGGGGGCAAAAGTGACATGATGCCCCCTCCCAGGTTATGAAGCCTGACTCCTGGCCCAGTCTGTGCTCGGTGCTAATTTTGATTTAACTTCCTAGAAGACTCGGGACAAGTACTGCACCTCACTTTCCACCTAGGGGCCCCACGTGTGGTTATACCGTTTCTTGAGCACCCGCAAATAGCAGTCATTGATTGTAAATGCAAAGTTAGTGAGTAAATCAGGTGTGGAGGCTGAGGCACGAGGAACTTGGGTTCGAGGCCAGCCTGGACTACAGAACTGGACCCTCTCTTCTCTCAAGAAAACAAGGGCTGAGGTAAAGCTCAGAGGTGGAAGGTTTGCTGGGCATGTGCCAGGCTGAGTCCCGTTCCCCAGCAGCACAGAAAATGGCCGTGGAGTTAGTCATGCTGAGTGTTTGGAGTGGAGCGTGGCACCCAGAGGGTGCCACAGAGGTGTGCCGGGTGATGGCTGTCACGGAGGTTATTGGTTGTTGGTATTGTGTCGCAAGGGCTGAGCTGGCAGGCCAGATGCCCCCATTATACAGATAGAGCAACCGAGGCCTACAGGGTTGGGGGCTGTGCAGTGACAGCTGGGGAGAGGGGGCAGGACCAGGAACTCCAGCACCAGGTTCTGATTCTGTATCCACCTGAGAGACAGACTCTGTGTAACTCCAGTGGGCCAGCAAGGTGGTGGGGAACTGAGGAGGCAGCCATGGCTCCTGGCTATCTGGACCACCTTTGTAAGAGGTTTGTTTGATTGTTTTGATTATCTGTGTCTGGGGGCAGGGTGTGAGGCGTCAGGTCCCCCTGGTGCGGCCTGGTGTGGGTGCTGGGCGTTGAGTTTGGGTCCTCTCAAGGAGCGGTGGGTGGTCTTAGCTGCTGAGCCCCTTCTCCAGCCCCCAGGCCACCTGTTCAGACCTCAGCCCTCGGGAGCTGGAGCTGGGGCTCAGCTGGAAGAGTGTTCGCCTAGTTTCACAAAGCCCTGCCATCTGTCCCCAGTGCTTGATACACCAGGAACAGTAGCACATGCCTGTCATCCCAGCACTTGGGAGGTGGAGACCCAGGACGGCAAGAATTTAAAAATCATACCCAGCTAACTGGCAAACTCAAGTCTGCCCTGGGCTACATGAGACCCTGTCTCCAATGCTTCTTGTTGTTTGTGGGTTTTTTTTTGTTTTTTTTTTCCTGAGACACGATCTCTCTGTGTAGCTTTGACTGGCCTAGAACTCGCTATGTAGACCAGGATGACCTTGAATTTGAATTAAAAAAAACCCTGGCTCTCAGTGCCCATCTGTGCCTGGCCTTGTACCTCCCTGAGTCCAGATGTGTGCATCAAGAGGTTTTAACTGCTGGGGTGGTAGCACACACCTTTAATCCCAGTACTCAGGAGGCAGAGGCAGGCGGATCTCTGTGAGTTCAGGACCAGCCTGGTCTACAAAGTGAGTTCCAGAACATCCAGGGCCACACAGAGAGAAACCCTGTCTGGAAAAAACCACACAATGACAACAGAGAGGTTTCATCTGTCCGTGACCCTCTGTGATGCCTGGGACCACAGCCCACCCTGTCCTGAGTGCACCTGCTTCATGACCTTCTCTCCCATGACTGTGTCCCCAGCCCTCTGGAGAGTCCCCCACCCCTCCAATTCCTCCTTTTTCAGGAACCTGCTCTTCGTGTACCCACACAGCCTCAATTTCAGCAGTCGCCAGGGCTCTGTGCGCAACCTGGCCGTGCGGATCCAGTACATGGCTGGTGAGGACCAGAGCCAGGCCTTGCCGGTCAGTGCGGTGACCCTGCTCTGGGGGGAAGGGGATGGGGCAGGCCGAGGTTGTCCCCGGCGAGTCCCTCATGTTCCGCCTCCCACAGGTCATCTTTGGGAAATCTAGCTGTAGTGAATTCGCCCGGGAGGCCTTCACACCAGTGGTCTATCATAACAAGTATGCAGGGTTGGATATTGCACATGGCTGACCCTGGGGATCTCTGAGGGGGTCAGGGAGGCAGAATGTAGGGAGAGTATGCATGGAGCAGGAAGAGCGGAGGCTTAAGTTTCGGCCTGCAGATGAGGTAAGTCGAGGCAGGGAGTCGTCTATGAGACCCCCACTCCCTAGCTGGCCCCCAGCCCCTGACCCTCTTTACCAGGTCTCCCGAATTCTACGAGGAATTCAAGCTGCGACTTCCGGCCTGCGTGACCGAGAACCACCACCTCTTCTTCACCTTCTATCATGTCAGCTGCCAGCCCCGGCCCGGAACGGCCCTGGAGACGCCCGTGGGCTTCACCGTGAGCCACTGCTACCCCACAGCTTCCTCCCTCCCCCTCTCCCTCCCCCAAGGTCTCGGCCACACCTGACCGTTCATCTCCTCCCCAGTGGATCCCTCTGCTACAGCATGGCCGCCTGAGGACCGGCCCCTTCTGCCTGCCTGTGTCCGTGGACCAGCCTCCACCCAGCTACTCCGTCCTGACCCCGGACGTACGTGCCTGCGCCCCGGCACCGACGCCCTCATCGCCCGGTGCCCACAGCCTCCTCCCGCCTCCCTTCAGTGCCCTGGAGAGCCTTTAGCATAAGCGGGCGCCTGTGGGTCCCCTGTGCCTCCCATGTGTCTCTTTCCATACCCCGCAGGCCTCTCCTCTCTCGCTGTCCCCCAGCCTCTCTGTGCCAGTGACAGTCTTCCCTTTGTGATTAAAAAAAAAATTCTTTTATTTGTTATTTTGGGGATGTGGCTCATGTGCCCTGTGTGTGAAAGTCAGAGAATAGGTTTTCAGAGTCTGTTCTCCGCCATGCAGGTCCCAGGGCTTAGATGCAAGTTATTAGACATGGTGGGTGGTTCCAGTGGTGACAGCCTCTACCCACTGGAACATCTTGCTGGCCCTGGGATTTTATTTTATTTTATTTTATATTTATTTATTTTTTAGACAAGGTCACACACCGCCCAGGCAAGCTGGGAATTCTGTGTAGTCAAGGATGACCTTGAACTCCTGATCCTTGCCTCTGTCTCCCCAGTATTGGGGTGACAGGCAGGTATCCCCTCCATCAACCCCATTATATCGCTACCACCATCCCTCCCCCTTCCAGCTAATGAACAAGCCTGACGGTTTCAAGTCCCCCCCTTAAATGCTATCCCTAGGCCATGGCTTTTTGTAGTTAGTTTCACTCTGAACATACCCCTCATTTTCTGTGGGTTTCCAGCCTGCCCTTAGGGCTCCCTTAGGGACAGGGTACCCTGCCACTCCCTCAGGCTGGGCTACTTTCTGGCCACGGTGTCGCAATGGCGAGGGCTACGGCCTGGTGGCCTGATGCATGGGGGAGGGTCAGCCCGTGCCCACCCCGCCCCTCCCTCCCTCCCCCCCCACAGGTGGCGCTGCCGGGCATGCGCTGGGTGGACGGTCACAAGGGTGTGTTCAGCGTGGAGCTCACAGCTGTGTCGTCCGTGCACCCACAGGTACGGGGTGGGATGAGAACCAGGCTCCCTGGCCTGTCCCCCTCCTGCCTACCCCGGGATTGAGCAAGACGCGCTTGCAACTGGCTGGTGAAGGCCTGGCCTCCAGCCACTGGACGTGACTCCAGTCCGTCCGATCTAGATTGCTGACTCAGGTGGGGGGTGTGCACCCCCTGCCCCACCCCCACCCCCACCCCGCTCTCTGCTCACTCCATGCCCTTCCCTCTCCTCAGGACCCCTACTTGGATAAGTTCTTCACCCTGGTACATGTTCTAGAAGAAGGGACCTTTCCATTCCGCCTCAAGGAGACGGTGCTGAGTGAGGCCACCGTGGAGCAGGAGCTGCGAGCCAGCTTGGCCGCTCTGCGCCTCGCCAGCCCGGAGCCCCTTGTGGCCTTTTCCCACCACGTTCTAGACAAGCTTGTCCGCCTGGTTGTGCGGCCACCGATCATTGGCGGCCAGATAGGTGAGCCACGGTGGGTTTAGGCCGGTTTCCCCCACCCTGGGTTTCTCCCTGGACTCCCAGAGCACCTCACCCCGGTGCTGGTCCTTTAAGGTGCCCGTGAGCTCTTGCACCCTATCCACCCTCCCCTCCCCTGGAAGGTGAGTGGGGACCTGAGAGGCTCTGGGCTGTGGAACTTGACCTTTGCTCTGTCCGACAGTGAACCTGGGCCGAGGCGCCTTTGAAGCTATGGCTCATGTAGCCAGCCTTGTGCACCGGAGCCTGGAGACTGTCCAAGACTCCCGTGGTCACTGCCCGCTGCTGGCTGCCTATGTGCACCATGCCTTCCGCCTCCCTGGCGGTGACCCCGGCCTGCCAGGCGGTGAGTGTTAGTGGGGAGTGCTGGCCACAGGAAACGGGGGTGAGAACAGCACACTAAACAGGAGAGAACAACCTCCGTCAAGGCCCCGGGACCTCAGGGCCTCGCCGGGGTGACTTACAAGGTGGACACCGTCTCACCCACTCTGCTCTGGCCCCAGGGCGTCTTTCTGCACACTTGACCAGCATCTGATTCAGCCCATCAGCAAGATGCTGAGCAGGGGCTTCAGTCCGGCTGCCTGGTGTTGAGCGACCATTCTATTGCCTGGACGCCCTGTGGCTCTGGCCTTACCTCTCTGGGCCTGTTTTCCCGTTTTTATCATTTATTTGTTTGTTTGTTTGGGGGGCAATTTCTCTGGGTAATCCTGGCTGTCCTGGAACTCACTCTGTAGCCCAGGCTGGCCTCGAACTCACAGAGGTCCTCCTGCCTCTGCCTCCTGAGTGCTGGGGTTAAAGCCGTGTGCTGCCACCACCGCCCGGTTTGTCTTCCCATTTTTAAGTGGGGGTAATAGTAGTGCTCACTTCACGAGGACACCGATAGTCACAGATGGCATTGATCCTGGAAAGTCTTCCTACAGTGAGCTTTCACTGAGATTGGCGTTGGCGGGGTCTGAAAAGGTAGCTCAGTGGCATGCATGAGGTACTGGGTTTGAACCCCAGCACCAGAGAGAATGGTGGTGAGGGCCAGGTGGTGGTGGTGGCGGCGGCGGCGGCGGCGGCGGCGGCGGCGGCGGCGGCGGCGGCGGCGGCGCACGCCTTTAATCCCAGCGCTTAGGAGGCAGAGGCAGGAGGACCTCTGTGAGTTCGAGGCCAGCCTGGTCTACAGAGTGAGTTCCAGGAAAGGCACCAAAACTACACAGAGAAACCCTGTCTCGGGTGCTGGGGGAGTGTAAGGGGGCGTAGAGGGAGGGACAGAAAGGGAGAGAGAGAAGGAAAGGCGAGGAAGGGGAGAGGGACTTGGCTGGGGGGAGCTCCTGGTAGCTGAAGTGTTTAGCCTGCACAAGACCTTGGGTTTCATCCCTAGCACTGAAAGAGAAGTTAGCCTTTTCTCATCTGTGCCTAATGAATAGCAGCTATGAACACAGGCCCCGGCGCTGTTCCCAGTGTGTCCTGTCTGCCCCAAGTCGCTGCGAAGCAGTGGCCATGCTCAGCTCCATTTTACAGTGAGAATGTGCAAACTCAGAGAAGGAAAGCGATTTCACCCAGGGCTGCTGTTTGGGAAGGGCCTGGGGTCATCCTGGCAGGGGCTGGGCTGATGGTTCCCTCTTTCCTCAGGGGTCCCCCCACCAACGGTACAGGCCGCCACGCTGGCCCGCGGCTCTGGCCGCCCCACCAGCCTCTACCTGACACGCTCTAAAAGTATCAGCAGCAGCAACCCTGACCTGGCCGTGGTCCCCGGCTCTGTGGACGATGAGGTGTCCCGTATCCTAGCCACCAAGGTAGGGCAAGGGGGGCCGAAACTTCCAGCCTCAAAGGCCTGGCTCAGACTCAGAGGGCGGGTGAAGAATCTCCATGCTGATGGAGGAAGGAAAACCTGAAGTTGCTGGTCAGAAGAAGGCTGTGGCCCGGCTGTGTGGCCCGGCTGTGTGGCCTGGCTGTGTGACCCGGCTGTGTGACCCGGCTGTGTGGCCCGGCTGTGTGGCCTTGCTGTGTGGCCCAGCTGTGTGGCACTGTTCAGCTGACTGGAGAATGGGGGGAAAGGGCTTGGCCTGGCTCAACAAAGATGTCCATGGTTCACCAGGTGCATGTACACATTCAGCCTGTGCACACTAATACGAACATGTGTGTACACATGCAGCCTGTGTGCACACTAATACGAATGTGTGTACACATGCAGCCTGTGTGCACACTAATACGAATGTGTGTACACATGCAGCCTGTGTGCACACTAATACGAATGTGTGTACACATGCAGCCTGAGCACACTAATACGAAAGTGTGTGTACACATGCAGCCTGTGCACACTAATACGAAGGTGTGTGTACACATGCAGTCTGTGCACACTAATACGAACATATGTGTACACATGCAGCCTGTGTGCACACTAATACGAATGTGTGTGTACACATGCAGCCTGTGCACACTAATACGAAGGTATATATATATGTCTGTCCCTTGTACATATGTGCACAGATGCATATACATATGTAGCCTATATGCACACATACATTGATATATGCACACACTGCATATACACATATACACCATGCACATACATTCACAAGTGCATCTGGACAGGCCCCATGTGCACATACATACATGAATACATATGCACATGCTCTCCATGCTCATATCTACATGGATTCAAATGCATAGGCACTCCAGGCAGTTACACACTGTGTGAACACAGGCACACCGCACATTTCCCAGGTTTGTGCATGGCACATATGTGCTCTGGGGCAGTGTCCACGCGGTCTCCCATGCCGCCTTCCCCGTGCTCGGCTTGGACATCATCCCTTCTCTGTGTCTTCAGGGCGTGGACCGCTCCCACTCCTGGGTGAATTCCGCTTATGCTCCGGGAGGCAGCAAGGCTGTGCTGCGGCGGGCGCTCCCGTACTGCGGGGCTGAGCCCAGACAGGTGCCGCCCTCTCCGCCCCCGCCTGTGCCCCTTTGCATGAGTTCCTCCCGCCTTCCCGGCTGCAGTGACCTAATCCCGCAGGGACAGCAAGGGCCCCGGACTGTCTGGGGCTGTGGAGGTCTGTGTTGTAGGAGTCTGGTCAGCCTCGTGCTACCAGTGCGTGTTTGGGGTGTGGCTCCGGCCAGAGTTCTTAGGTAGCAGGCATGAGGTTCTGGGTTCCATCGCCAGCACCACCAAGAAGTAAAATTAAGATTAAGAAGCAAGGCCAGGTGGTGGTGGCCCATGCCTCTGATCCCAGCACTTGGGAGGCAGAGGCAGGTGGATGTCTGTAAGTTTAAGGCCAGTCTGCTCTACATGGTGAGTTGGAGGCCATCGGGGCTTCACAGTGAGACCCTGTCTTAACAAACAAACAAAAAACATTGAGAAAACACAGACCAGCAGAGACAGAACACTGTGTGGTGGTATGTGATCGGGTGCAAATCATATGTAAATCTACCCACCTACAACTCCGTGGCCCTGCATGGACGTTCCCCATCCTTTAACCCGTCTCTGCCTTAGGGACTTCTAACCATCCCCCTGGCATAGACAACCCTTATGAGGGTGAAGCCCTGGACCCCTGGAGCTCCCCACCTGTTTTCATACAGGGGTTTCCCCAACTTAGCTCCTTCCAGGGACCTGTATGGGGAGGGGCTTTACCTGCAGTAGACCTGGGCTCCACCCCCTTGGCTCAGGCCCTGTCCTGTGCCCCAGCTGACTGGCTGCCTCTCTGAGTCCCTCGGTTTTTAAGATGGAGATAGCACACCAAATGTTCAGGTGCCTGCCTGTAACCCCAACTCTTGGGAGAGAGAAGCAGGAGGTGACGGTCACCCTGGGCTACATCAGATCTCATCCCAGCAAAAGCAAACAAAAAGACTCAGAAAAGTGCTCAGCAACATGGTCCCAAGCATGGGCATAGGGTGGGCCCCAGTGGGGTCCCCCCGAGCTACAGTAGACATCCCAGAAAGAGACACCCATCAAACGAGTGAGCAGATTCAGAAGTGCTGGCATAGATGCTCTCTAACAGGCTGGAGCTGGGACCCAGCAAGTCGAGCGCTGGCCCGGCGTACACTGGCCCGGCGTACACATAGCCCGGGCTCCATCCCCGGAACCACATAAACCAAGCATGGTGGTACAAGCCTGTAAGCCTAGCCTTTGGAGATGGAGGTGGGAGGATCAGGAGTTTAAAGTCATTCTTGGCTACATAGAGAGTCTGAGGCCAGCCTGGAGAACATGAGGCCTTGTCCCAAAAGAAAAAGGCTACGATTGGAGTTCATTGGTAAGACATGTCCTCAGCCTGTGTGGCTGGGCCACGCTGAGCTGGGAATGTGACCCAGGGCTTTGAGGAAGCTAGGCAAATACTCCAACAGCTCAGGCCCAGGCCCAGCCCACCCCCAGCATTAAAATATATATCAGATTTATTTGTTTTATGCACATGGGTATTTTACCTGCGTGAATGTCTATGCTGCACTTGCCTGGGGCCCTCAAAAGTCAAAAGAAGGCATCAGATCCCCTGGACCTGGAGTGACAGACAGTTTAAGTCACCATGTGGGTGCTGGGATCTAACCCAGTCCTCTGCAAGAGCAGCCAGTGCTCTTAACTGCTGACCATCTCTAGTCTCCACTCGTAGCGTTTTTAATCAGGACAGCCCTCAATTTCCTGAAAGGTCAGTTAGGCCCTGGGGAGCCAAGAGGAGGTGACCAGGTAGTAACAGGGTGGTGTCCCAGGCAGGAAGTGGTCGTCAGCGTGTGTGGCCTGGCTCAGGCATGCTAAGTAAGCAGTGCATGATGGGCCATGGCAGCTGCAGTTGGCTGAGCCAACTCCATCACTGAGCCTTTTCTCCTGACCAGAAAACCAGACAAGGAGTGAAGCTTGGACCACGGTACCCATTTCACAGAGGGGCATGCTGAGGCCCTGGGAGGCCCTGAGCAAGGCTGGAGCAGGAGGCCAGGCCTGTAGTCCCAGCACATACTGTCTTCGCTGTCTTACCTTCCTGTTCTTTTTCTTTCTCGTCACTTCACACCTCCTCCATGTTCACACACTCCACCTGGTGGTCAGGCCCTTCCATTTAACTCTTGACCTCATCCTCAGGTCATGAATTCCTTCCCCTGTCTGCTGTGGTGCCCTGACTTTGCGGCCATGGCCAGCCTGTCTCTGCTGCACCCCCTCACTCACCCGGCACCATCACCTCATCTTTCCGGTTGCTCCTGAGCCCAGCCCCCCAGCACACGCCTTTCCTGGAGCCCAGACCACGGCAGTGCTCTGCCACGGATCCAGCCCTTGTTTTTGTCGTTTGTTCTGTGTTTTGAGGAGTACTGTTTGGTTTGGCTTTGTGCTTTGAGACAAATTCCCGCTGTGTAGCCCATGCTGGCCTGGAAGTCACACTGTCCCTGCCTCTGCTCCTGAGCAACGAGAAGACAGGTGTGCCCCACTGTGTCCAGCCCCTCTTCTCTGCACACATCTGATTCCCACTGCTCCCTCGCCTGCCCTCACCTACACTGTCCCACGTCCTCCCGCAGCGCCTGGCCATGCCCAGGGTTCTCCTTCTATCCACAAACCCACGCACACAGACCTGTGTCTCTCCCTCTGCCCTCCCTGCCTGTGTGGCCCCGCCCATTGTCTCCGTCCATTCTGTTACTAGAACAAAGTACTCAGGACCAGGCCATTTATAGAGTAACTAGCCAGGTGGCAGTGGTGACACAGACCTTTAACCCCAGCACTCAGGAGGCAGAGGCAGGAGGATCTCTGTGAGTTCGGGACCAGCCTGGGCTACAGAGTGAGATCCAGGACCAGCACCAAAACCACACAGAGAAACCCTGTCTTGAAGAACAAACAAAGAGTAACTAGTTAATCCATGCCCCGGATGCTAAGTGAGGCTCCCGAGCACAGGCCTCTTCCCGCCGTATCATGTGGTGAAGGATAGCCCATGGTGACAGAGGCAGTGAGCTAACTCGGGCCTCTCCCTTCTCTCTCCCTACTTTCTCCATCCTCCCTCCTCTATCCCTCCTCCTCTCCCTCTCCCCCTCCCTCCCTCCCTCCCTCCCTCTCTTCCTTCTTTTTCTTTCTCTTTCCCTATTGTGAGGCAAGGTCCCCCTTGACTTGGAGCTCACAATCCTCCTGCCTCAGCGTCCTTAGCACTAGGATTACAGATGTGCTCCACCTTGCCTGCCTTTCTCTTCCTCTTCTGAAGCCACTAATACTACTGTTAAGGGTCCCACCCTCATAGCCTCACCTAATGATAGTCAAGGTTCCACCACCAAATGCCATTAACATGGCCAGCCTGGACTACATGAGACCCTGTCTCAAAAAAACCAAACACAAAATCTCGAACACATAGCTGGGCGGTGGTGGCGCACACCTTTAATCTCAGCACTCGGGAGGCAGAGCCAGGCGAATCTCTGTGAGTTCAAGGCCAGCCTGGGCTACCAAGTGAGCTCCCGGAAAGGTTCAAAGCTACACAGAGAAACCTTGTCTCGAAAAACAAAAAAAAAAAAAAAAAAAAAAAAAAAAATCTCGAACACATGAATGAAGTTTCGGGAGACGTGTTCAAACCCTAACATAAATCCCTCCTCTGTTCGTGCTGACCAAGTCCCATCTCTCTCTTTGCCCATGCCCACAAGGACTGACCCTTCCTCCATCGTGTAGCCTCATCTCTGCTCCCATCCACATCACTAACTCACTCTGCCATCCCATGCTTCCATCCCATCCATCCTAGGCCATCGACCGCAACTCTGGCCGAGCCTCCTCTTACCTCGAGGCCTCCTCCTCGGCCCTGCCAGCCCCTCAGCCAAGATTCACTGTGCAGAAGGTAGAGGGGGGGACTAGGGTGGCTGGTCTGATGTCCACCCCGCTGCCCCACAGCAAGGGTCCAGTGCTCCTCCCCACATCCAGAGCCCGGCCAGGCCTGGAATCTGCTCTCACCCCACCCCGCATGGCCGCCTGCTGCTCTGACCCCCAACCGGGCTTCGGGCTGGGGTGTGTGGGAGGGTGGCACCTGGCTCTCGGTAACCCTGGTCCCGCCCACAGCTGCTGCATGAGGAGCTGGCTCTGCAGTGGGTCGTGAGCGGCAGTGCAGTTCGTGAGGTGGCCCTACAGCATGCCTGGTTCTTCTTCCGGCTCATGGTGAGGACTTCCCCGTCCTGGGAGACCTTTGAGAGAAAGTGCCTCGAAACTGCACTTGAAGCCCTAAGAAACGGCCTTGAGGCTCTTCTGTAAGGAGAGACGGAGGTCACCTTGACAGTGAACCCCCCTCTCTAGAGAGGACTCCTCAACCCAGAGATGGGGCCTCCTTCCTCCGAGAGACATCGAGTACCGAGAGATCAGGCTTGCAGACCCCCAGATTCCTTCAAGCGTGTCTTTGTGTCTTCTCCCCCAGTGTCCGCTGGCCCTGTCCCCGCCAGTCCATCCCCCATAATCCTCCAGGAGGCCGGGGAGAAGGTTAGAGGAAGGTGCTTGTCACACACTTGAAGACCAGAGTTAGAGCCCCATAACATGTGACAGAGGAAGGGACTAATGTAACCCCGGCGCTGGGGACCTGGGGACAGGAGGGTCCCTGGAACTTGTGGACCAGCCATCCTCAGTGAGACCCAGACCCGTCTCCAACAAGAGGTGTGGGCGGGCTCTGCAGGCGTGTACACACAGATACCCACAAAACTCTGGGTTCTGAGGCTCCACCGTGGGCCCCACCTGCTCCTCAGATCCTCCCACTGCCCCCACTCGGGCTCCACCGGTGTCACTTCCTCGGGTGACACCCCTTAAGCCACTGTTCTTTTTTTTATGTGTATGGTGCTCTGTCTGCACGTACACCTGCCCGCCAGAAGAGGGCACCAGATCCCATTACAGATGGCCGAGAGCCACCCTGTGGTTGCTGGGAATTGAACTCAGGACCTCTGGAAGAGCAGCCAATGCTCTTAACCTCTGAGCCCACTGTTCTTGGTGCTAAAGTTCCATCCCTTCTGTCAAAGCCAGACCGCGCTTCAGCTGCAGCTACTTGGCTCGGAGCCACTTACGTCCCCCTTCCTCGTCTGTAGCGCCCCACCTATCAGTCCTGCACCCCAGTTCCTCTCACGCCCCAGCTGTGTGTCTGAAGCTCCTCCCACAGCCTTTTGACTCGCCTCACCCGCAGATCAAAAGCATGCAGCTACATTTGCTCCTGGGCCAGCGACTGGACACTCCCCGAAAGCTGCGCTTCCCTGGGCGCTTCCTGGACGACATTGCCGCCCTGGTGGCCTCGGTGGGCCTGGAAGTCGTCACCCGAGTCCATAAGGTGAGGAGGAACTGGGGCTCTCGGAGGAAAGTGACCAGGTGGCAGACCAGTGTTGCGGTCAGAGGCGGAGTGTGCCACGTGCGTCTGGGCATCCGTGGTCTCTTTCTCAAGGCGTGCATAGCCCTGGCTGCGTGTGAGGCCCAGGAGTAGAGCAGACAGGTCAAGTCCCTGCCTCACAAGGCAGCTTTAGAGGAAAAGTGAAAGGGGAGGGGGGGAGGCCTGGGAGCTGCAGGCAGGAGGGGTGGCGGGTGCAAGGGTCCTGGGGCAGGTTTGCAGCTGGGCAGGGAGGGTGGGCGGCTGAGGGAGAGGAATCAAGGGAGAGTCCTGGGCAGGGAGGGTGGGCGGCTGAGGGAGAGGAATCAAGGGAGAGTCCTGGGCAGGGAGGGTGGGCGCGGCTGGGGGAGAGGAATCAAGGAGAGTCCTGGGCAGGGAGGGTGGGCGGCTGAGGTAGAGGAATCAAGGGGAGTAAGAGTTGATGAGAATGTGGAGGATGTGGGGCATATCCTGTGTCCCTTAGCTTAGCACCAGTATACAGTAGGAACATAGTAAACGAATGTTGCTATTCTGAGGACTGATGATCGTCGAGGCCTCAGGATCACCAGTTCCAATCCCCACAGGAATTAGGCAAACAGCAGTCCTGATCACAATATTCTTATGGAAGCATTCATTGAGCACCTTCTGCATGCTTCCAGCTGGGTCATAGCCATCCATGAAGTGTGGATGTTATCTCTACTTTACTGATAGGGAAACTGAGGCAGAGAGTGCAGAATAGCGTAACCTGGTACCAGGCTACTGGGGAAGAAGAGGTAAAAGGATTTGAATCCAAGTCACCCTCTTCTGTGGGGGTGCCAGAGAGAAAGCTCCCCTCAGACATAATAGCCATTGTGCTACTCCATCCAACCATATTCTGCAAAGGTGACTCCTATTTTTTTATTTAAAAAAATTAAGTTGGCTAGTGGTGGTGCACACCTTAATCCCAGCGCTCAGGAGGCAGAGGCAGGAGGATCTCTGAGTTCAGGCCAGCCTGGTCTACAGAGTGAGTTCCAGGATAGCCAGGGCTACACAGAGAAACCCTATCTCAGAAAGCCAAAAAGAAATCTTTAAAAAAATTTTATGGGGATGAGTACTTGGCCTGTGCGCTATGTTCAGTGCTCTTGGAGGCCAGAAAAGGACTTTGGATCCCAGGAGTGACAGATGATTGGAAGCAGCCATGTGGGTGCTGAGAATCAAACCCCAGGTCGTCTGGAAGAGCAAGCCTTAACCACTGAGCCATCTCTCCAGCCCCATATCCTGATTTTTGTAATTGCATTTATTTATCTGTTGTGTTGTGTGGGTGTGTGAAACACGGCACATGTGTGGAAGTTAGAAGAATGTCCGTGGGAGGCAGCTCTGCTTCCATCATGTGGGTCAAACTCCAGACATCAGGCTTGGCTGCAAGCACGCTCACCCTCAGAGCCAACCTGCCAGCCCATGCCTTCTGATTTTACCTTATTTTTAGACAGTCTCACCCTGTAGCCCAGACTGGCCTGGAACTTGCTATGGAGACCAGGCTGGCTCCCAACTCAAAGAAAACCACCAGCCTCCCAAGCACTGAGATTAAAATCGTGTGCCGCCATGGTCAACTCTCGCGGATTTTAAAGAGATGTCATTTGAGGATGTGGCAGGAACATTTCAGGTTTGGGAAATGCTGCCCTTGTTACACAATACCAGCGACCTTGGTGTCCCTGGAGCTGTCCCAGCGCTGACATAAGTGTCATTGATGGGCACCACACTTCACGCATTCCTTTGGCATGTCATGAACCCCAGCTGTCTCTGGCTCCATACTTAGGGCATCCCAGCCAGGTGTGGTGGTGCACGCCTGTGGTCGCTGCATTGAGAAGTTGGGACAGGAGAGTCACAAGCTTGAGGCTAGCCTGGGCTGTGTGGTGCTGGCTTTACCAGGCCTCTAAGACTGCTGGACTAGCAGCCGGGACCATAGTTTCCTTCACAGCTTTGGCACACACTAGGTGCTCAATAGACGCTCATTAAATGATTACTGGTGGTGTACCGTTAGAGCACATTGATTCGCTGGAACACAGGATAAGCATTCAAACAGAATCGAAGTGTTTCTCTGTACGTAAGCAGGCTGCAGGGCTTCCAGTTTGGCCAGGCCCTCCCCGTCCAGCAGAGGTTTCAAGCAATAGAAGAGGGTACCTCACCTCCTCTCTGATCTCATTGGCCAGAGTATGGTCACTGTCAGCTGCAAGGCAGCCTGGGAAATGTATCCTGTTGAACCCTGAAGTCTGGACGTAGAGAGTGGGTTATCCAACTCTGGGTGGGAGAAGAAAGAAAAATGTATTGTGGGACTGAGTGTGACGTGGTGGCCTTTGATCCCAGCTCTGGGGTGCAGAGACTGGTGGACCTGTGCACTTGAGACCAGCGTGGTGAGCTCTAGGTCAGCTAGGGCTACACAGGGAGACCCTGTCGGAAATAGTAAAAATAAAGCAAAATGAGTATTGCGAGTGGATCGCGGAGGGGGAGGAAGTCAGAGAGGAAGTTAAGGAAGTCATGCAGAGGTGAGCCAGGCTGGGCACTGTCAGTGTGGACCAACAGGACCTGTGTCCCCAGGACATGGAGCTGGCTGAACGGCTGAATGCCAGCCTGGCCTTCTTCCTCAGTGACCTCCTGTCCATCGCGGACCGAGGCTACATCTTCAGCCTGGTACGAGCTCACTACAAGCAGGTAGGTATGCATGGTGGAGGGTGGGGGGGTGGCAGATGGCGCCCTGGGACCCATGGAGTCTGTGGGCACGGGATGCTGATGTCACCTGGCATCCCCTCCCTTGCAGGTGACCACTCGGCTGCAGTCTGCCCCCAACCCAGCGGCACTGCTGACCCTTCGAATGGACTTCACCCGCATCCTGTGCAGCCATGAGCACTATGTGACCCTTAACCTCCCCTGTTGCCCCCTGTCGCCCCCAGCCTCCCCCTCCCCCTCCGTGTCCTCCACTACTTCCCAGGTAGGCGGGCCTCCTCTCCCGCTTTGCGCCTGCAGAGGCTCACCTTCAACCCATCTGATACATTTCTGTTCACTCCCTTCTGGTCCCCTGCCCTGGCACACCCCTGACCTTTGACTTTTCACCTCTGTCTCCACCCATGACTTCTCAGAGATTTCCTAGGACAATTGACTCCTTTTGGTCCCCAAATTTAATTCTTGGACTTGCATTCAGGCTGCTGTTTCTCAGCCTTCTGAGTTTTGACTCCATGTCATAACTCCGCATGGATGGGTTATCCCTTTAAAGATTTGTTTATTTTTATTTTATCTGTATGACTGCACCACCTGGTATTGGTGGAGGCCAGAAGAGGGCACTTGGTCCCCTGGAACTGGCATTACAGATGGTTGTGGGCCACCATGTGGGTGCTGGGAACTGAACCCAGGTCCTCTGGAAGAGCGGCCAGTGCTCTGGACTGCTGAGCGTCTCTCCAGCTCCTCTGACCTTTAACCCCATGCCCGCTGACAGTACTATTGCACTGATATCGGCACCTTACAGTAAGTGAGCAAAATGTCACGATGGCACATCCTTGGGAGATAGTTCTCATTTAAAGTTTTGTTTGCTTTACTGGGGGCACCTGTGTGCTGTGGCGATGGTGTGGCACCCAGAGAACAGTCCACAGGAGTCGCTTCTCTCCGTCCGCTGTGTGGCCTTGGGCATCAAACTCAGCTCGTTAGGCTCAGTGGAGAGTGTCCTCCCGGCTGAGCCCTCTTCCTGGCTCCTCCGGAAGCGCTTTTAGGAGGGGAAGTGGGAAATACCCAGATTTAGGGTCTGTGGGTTCATCTCTCCCCTCCCAAGCACTCACCTCCAGCTCTTGGTGCTGATTTCAGTCACTGCCATGGTGGCCGTGGTGGTGACTTTTTACCTCTGACCCTTGACCCTGGGCGTCCACTCTACCATCTGCAGAGCTCCACCTTCTCCAGCCAGGCCCCGGACCCTAAGGTGACCAGCATGTTTGAGCTTAGCGGACCTTTCAGACAGCAGCATTTTCTGTCTGGGCTCCTGCTGACAGAGCTGGCCCTAGCCCTGGAGCCCGACGCTGAAGGGTGAGCATGGGGCCTGGGCGTGGCCAGTGGGGAGTGACGTGGGCCCGGAGCCACGACCGCGTCCTGCTGAGCACCCTGTCCCTCCACAGGGCATCCCTCTTGCACAAGAAGGCCATCGGCGCCGTGCACAGCCTGCTCTGCAGCCACGATGTTGACTCCCGCTACACGGAGCCCTCCGTGAAGGCCAAAGTGGCCGAGCTGTACCTGCCCCTGCTCTCGCTTGCCAGGGACACACTGCCACGGCTGCATGGCTTTGCCGGTCAGAGCGCTGGGGAGATCGCGGCATGTGGGGTGGGAGAATCAGATGGGGCGGGGGGAGGGCTGGTGAGCCTGAGGGTGAGCGGCGCAGGGTCCGGCTCTCACAGCATCCGCATCAAGCCGGGTGGTTACCTCTCCGAACCGTAAGTCTCACCTGGAAAGTGAAACTGTGTTGGCATCCATTATGATAAAGAAACACAGGTGGAGAATTGTTGTCAGCCCGGTGTCTGGGGGCCTCCTGATGACGTGTGTTGCCTTCTGAGAGGAAGCAGGCAGGGGAGAGGACGGCCTAGTGCTTTGTCTTCGCTCACGAGTCTATTCTGAGCTGCAAGTGTTTCTTCATGGCATCCGGGAACACTCTGGGGCAGTTGCTTGGATACCGAGGGACCTGTAGATTCATGCCTTTCCTAAGAATGGGGAAATTCTCAGCTCTTCTAAATTTTCCCCCTGCCTCCCTTTCTGTCTCCTGCAGTGGCTCATGTTAGAGTGTGTCTTTGTGTCTGCGTTTGCCCTGCTTTCTGTCACCTTCATCTGTCTTCAGCCAACCCCCATCCGGTGTGCGTGTGCGTGTGTGTGTGTGTGTGTGTGTGTGTGTGTGTAAACATGCATGTGAGGGCCCAAGTGTGATGTCAGGAGTCAGCCTTGATCACTCTTCCACTTTATCCGCTGAGGCGGCCTTGTCAGCCAGACCTGGAGCTTGCTCGGGATCCCAGGTCTGCACCTTCTCAGGCTGGAATTACAAGCGTGTCATCTGGCTTTACATGAGTGCTGGGCACCTTAACTCCAGTGCTCATGCATGTGTGGCAAATGTTTAGCCCCTGAGCCATCCCCTAGCCCAAATTCCAATTTTATTTGTTTTTGTCATTTTTTATATTGTTTCACGTGTATGACTTTTGTCTGTGTGTACGTATGTGTACTATATGCACACCTGGTGCCCACAGAGGCCAGAGGGTGTCAGAACCCTGGAACTGGAATTATAAGTTGTGAATCGCCATGTGGGTGCTGGGAATTAAACCTGAGTCCTTTGGAAGAGCAGCCAGTGCTCTTTTATTAATTTATTTTGGCCTTTTGAGACTGTCTCTCTATGTAGTCCTGGATGTCCTGGAACTTGCTATTTAGACCAGATCTCAAACTCAGAGATCCACCTGGCTCTGCCTCCCAAGTACTGGCATTAAAGGCGTGTGCCGCCAGGTCCAGCCGCAGCCAGTGCTCCTAACCACTGAGCTATCTCTCCAGCTCCCTATTTTTCATTAAAAAAGTATTTGTTTGTTTTCTGAGTATGTGTGTAGACATACACACGAACATATGGAAGTCAGAGGACACTGTGAGAGTGAGTTCTCTCCTTGCGCCCACGTGGGTCATGGAGATCCCAGTGTACGTCAGGTGCAGCAGCGGCCATCTTGAGGCTGGGCCACCTCCAGCCCGCTGGCTTTATTTTGAAATTCTTCATCTTTGAACGCATTTTTGTCCTTCTCTGGCTCTTCCTGTAAAGTCAATGCTTGCTAACGGACATTTGCTCTTTCTTCTCTGTGTCTACTTCCGATGTCTTGGTCACTTGCCCATATTTTTCTGTCTTGCCACACATCTTACAATTCTGTGTTCTCTTTGGACATTGTATATGAGAACCGCAGTCTGGAGCGGTGTTGTCTCCTCCAGGGAGGGTGGTCCTTTTAGTGTCTAGACGGGTAGATAGCTCCGACCTCCCAGTCCAGCTGGAACCGCACCAAGCTGGGTGGGACTAGAGTTTTCCTTAGGTTCAGAATACCTGTTATCTGTCGGTGGCAGCCAGGCGTCATGGCACATGCCATGTAACCAGTAGTCAGGAGGCTGAGAAACACTCCCAGCCCAATCCTCAAGTTGTGTTCCAAGTGTTAACTATATAGCTGTGTCCAGAGTAACCATAATTTAAGTACAAAGATTCAGTTTGAGCAGTAGGAAACTATTGGCTGGCCTGGTCTGGGATGGCTGATGTCAGAGAATACTGGAAATTTGGAATGAAAGCAACAGTTATTCTTTTTTTTTTTTTTTTGGGGGGGGGTTGTTCTAGACAGGGTTTCTCTGCGTAGAGAGCTACACTCTGTAGCCCAGGCTGGCCTTGAACTCAGAGATCCACCTGCCTCTGCCTCTTGAGTGCTAGGATTAAAGGCGTGCGCCGCTACTCTGACTGAAGCAAGGCGCTTCCCAGTGCCTCATTCTCTCGCTTCCTGTTCTGCCTCCAGAGGGCTCAGGGCAGCGGTCAAGACTGGCTTCCATGCTGGACTCAGACACAGAGGGTGAAGCGGACGTTGGAGGCACCATCAACCCTTCTGTGGCCATGGCCATTGCTGGGGGACCTCTGGCTCCTGGCTCTCGCACCAGCATTTCCCAGGGCTCCTCAACAGTAAGTCTGAGGCTCATCCCCATGAGGCCTGTGAACTCAAGCCCGCGTTGTTGGCTGGGGATGTGGCTCAGTCCGCAGAGTGCTTGCCTGGCGGTCGCAAAGGCCCGGCACCACATAAACTGCATGTAGTGATGCACACCTGTGATCTAAGCACGAGGGTGGTGGAGGCAGGCTCAGAAGTTTAAAGCCATCTTCAGATTGTGTTGTGAGTTGGACACCAGCCCGTGTCTCCAACAAGACAAAAAGGGTGTCATGTCATGAGATACAGTTGGCCACAGTTCACCGTGTATAAGGAGAATAAAATCGACTCTGTTCCCTCCGCACCCAGGCAGCTCGCTCAGGCTGTCCCCTCTCTGCTGAGTCCAGCCGGACCTTGCTGGTGTGTGTGCTGTGGGTCTTGAAAAACGCAGATGCAGCCCTTCTGCAGCGCTGGACTGCTGACCTGGCCCTGCCCCAGCTGGGACGCCTCCTCGACCTGCTCTACCTCTGTCTGGCTGCCTTTGAGTACAAGGTGTGAGGGGGTGGGGAGAGGCTGAGCTCAGCACACACCCGGAGCTCTGGGGCAGACTGTCTGTCCGGGGCTTCTGTGAACTGGGGATGAAAGGTGAACGGTGGCTGTCCTCAGCTTTGGAGTAAGGTGACCCATGACTTCATGAATAGAACGCTGCACTGGGGTGTGGTCCGTCGTAGAGTGCCTGACTAGCATGCATAAGGTCCATCCGTCCCAGGATGAAGGAGAGTGAGGAGGGTGGGGAGGAGGGAAGACCGCATGAGCCTGTCGTCCCAGGTCCCCGGTGAAGGAGCAGATTCGGAAGGTCAAGGTCGTTCTCACTATGTAGTGAATTCAAGACCAGATGAGAAAGAGAGAGAGGGAAGGAAGGAGAGAAGGGGGGAAGCTGCAAGGGAGTCTGTGACGTAGTGTTTAGTCTGCAGGTGCTGGAAGAAGTGGGGGAGGGGGAGGGAGGGGGAGGAGGGGAACGGTAGGGAGGGGGAGGGTGGGGGGGAGGGGAGGGTGGAGAGGGGGAGGAGGGTGGGGAGGAGAAGGGTGGGGAGGAGGGGGACTGTAGGGAGGAGAAGGAGGAGGAGAGTGGGGAGGAGGAGAACTTGGAGGTGGTGAGATTTTGGAGAGGAGGGCTGTGCTGTGTCTTCTGGCAAAGGCCCTGGGGATAGGAACGGCCCTGAGCAGAAGGCCTAGGCCACCTCAGGTCCTAGCAGAAGGAACACACATCACCTCGAACCCCAGTTCTCTGCTTTCACAGGGGAAAAAGGCTTTTGAGCGGATCAACAGCCTCACATTCAAGAAGTCACTGGACATGAAAGCGCGGCTGGAAGAGGCCATCCTGGGCACCATCGGGGCACGGCAGGAGATGGTGCGGCGGAGCAGGGGTGAGGTGACGATGGTGCAGATGTGTGGTGTGCACACCTGTATCCCAGCACTCGGGACACAGGAGGAGATGAGGAGCTCAAGACTAGGCCTCTGCTATCCATGAGTCCTTATCTCAGCAGAAAAAAAGTTCATATATCACTGCTCTCCACACAACATATGTGACTCCCTTCTGTCCCCACAGCCCACATGGGGCTAGTGTTGTCTTTGCCCAGCGTCACTCTGCGTAACCCTACATAGATGTCTTCCTGCATGTGTATGTTACCCTGTGCTCACGCATGTCTTTCTCTCTCCACACACCTCTGAACATACATTGTGCATGGCAGAGAGAAGTCCATTTGGAAACCAAGAGAACGTCCGCTGGCGGAAGAGTGTCACCCACTGGAGACAGACCTCGGACCGTGTGGACAAGTAGGTCAAAGATGGGTCTTTCTCACTACCATGATAAGCCCCTGAGGCAGACCACTTTAAAACAAGAGTTTTCTCAGTCAGGCAGTGGTGGCGCACGCCTTTAATCTCAGCACTCGGGAGGCAAAGGCAGGTGGATCTCTGTGAGTTCGAAGCCAGCCTGGTCTACAGAGTGAGTTCCAGGACAGCTAGGACTACTAGGACTACCCAGAGAAGCCTTGTCTCAAAAATAAACAAAAAAACAAATAAATAAGGGTATTTTCATAGGCTATGGTGGTGCAGGCCTGTAATCCCAGTGTAAATAGTTTCAGGCCATACAGAGCTACACAGAGAAACCCTATCTCAAAAAAAAAAAAAAAAAAAGAAAAAGAAAGAAAGAAAAGAAAAGAAAAAAAAAAGTTGTCCTGTGAGACCTACCTTAATCCCTTCTCAGGACACACTCCTAATAACCAAAAACTGCCTAACTAGTCCTACTTCTTTTTTACCCCTTTAAGTGAGTCTAGGGATCAAGCCCTAGATCCCACCAATGTTAGGCAGGGCTCTACCACTGAGCCACACCCCGCTCTCGCTCTCCATCTCTTGACTTCTTCAAGCTGAGGACCAACCTTCCAACACAAGAACCTTTGGGAACTCACTCAGACCATCGCCTGTGTTTGGAACAGTTTCTAGAGAGCAGCTCCCTGTAGGGACAGCCGGGGTGGAGACGGCTCTGTTCTGCTGTGTCATGGGTCTGACTACACGTGACCTCACAAGGTCTCCTCTGCCCTCCAGGACCAAGGATGAGATGGAACATGAAGCTCTGGTAGATGGAAATCTGGCCACAGAGGCCAGCCTAGTGGTTCTGGACATGCTGGAGATCATTGTACAGGTGTGACTTGATCCAGTGTCTGTCCTGACCTCTCATTCCGTCATGGTGGCCCCATAATCCCTCAGCTTCCCAGACCCCATAACCATCCTTGTCTCCTAACCCATGGATTTCTAACACCCCTCCATGAAGACGGTGATGCTGTCCGAGGCCCGTGAGAGCGTCCTGAGTGCCGTGCTGAAAGTCGTTCTCTACAGTCTGGGGAGTGCCCAGAGTGCCCTCTTCCTGCAGCATGGCCTAGCCACCCAGCGAGCACTGGTCTCCAAGGTGAGCACTCCTAAACAGCAGCCACAGGTCACAGAGATAATCATAGCTCACGTATTGAGCACCTGCTGTGTGCCGGGCAGTTCATGACCCACAGCCACCACAGCTGCATTTCTGAACTGAGGGGTAAGCCTGGCATGGTGGCCGTCACCTGTCATCCCAGCACTTGGGAAGTGGAGGCAGGAGGACCAGAAGTTTCAGGCCATCTTTGGCTACATAGCAAGTTCAAGGCCAGCCCAGACTGCCTAAGATACTGTTGCAAAATAAGAACAACCAAAAAAAAAAAAGTCTTCCAGAAACAGAAATAGGCTAGGCCGAGTTATACATACCTTTCATCCCAGCTTTGGGAGGGAGACACAGGAAATCAGGAGTTTTGGCTCTACAGGGAATACAAAGTCAGCTAAGATACATAAAAGAGCCTGTCTCAAAAATAAAAATAGCTAGTCCAGTAGTGACACACGCCTTTAATCCCAGCACTCCCACAGTAGAGGCAGGCAGATCTCAGAGTTTGAGGCCAGCTTGATCTACAGGGTGAGTTCCAGAATAGCCAGAGCTACACAGAGAGACCCTGTCTCAAAAAAAAAAGTGGGGGGGATCCTAGGTCAAAATGGCCAGGTCACTTGACAGGGTCAAAGCAAAGACCCAAATCTTATCATTAGCCCAAATCAGAGTGGGCTGAACAGCATCTCTCTGGGTCCTTGGGGCAGTTTCCGGAGCTGCTTTTTGAGGAAGATACAGAGCTTTGTGCCGACCTCTGCCTGAGGCTTCTGCGCCACTGTGGGAGCCGCATCAGCACCATCCGCACACACGCCAGCGCCTCGCTCTACCTGCTTATGCGCCAGAACTTCGAGATCGGCCATGTACGGGGCTGGGTCCAGGGCTCCTGCGGGGTTGGGGGGGGGTGGGAAGTATTAACCACATATGGCAGCTGACAGGTCAGCAGGTTAAGGGTCCCTGGTGTGGGGAGTCGGGGACCTGAGGTTCTCGGGGGAACGCTGCTCCCTGTGCCCTCAGAACTTCGCCCGTGTGAAGATGCTGGTGACCATGTCCCTGTCATCCCTTGTGGGGACAACTCAGAGCTTCAGTGAAGAGCACTTGAGAAGGTCCCTCAAGACCATCCTGACCTATGCAGAAGAGGACATAGGGCTGAGGGACAGCACCTTCGCCGAGCAGGTGAGGCCTGTGGCCTTCTCCCACTGGGGAGGGCGTGTAGGTTTGCCCTGTGTTTTTGGTTTATTTATTTATTTTTGGTATTTATATTTGAAGTTTGGTATTATGAGACAAGGTCTCACTCTATATCCCAGGTTGGCCTCAGACTCACAGCAATCCTCCTGCCTCTGCTACCTGAGTGCTGGGGTTATACGCATGACCCACCAAGACAAACCTTTTTTGCTTTTGAGATAAATTTTCCCTCTCCCCCCACTTTTTCCCTCCCCGAGTCAAGGAGGCCTACATCTCATTCTGTAGCTGAGGCTGGCCTTGAACCCCTGGCCCTCCTGCCCCTGCCTCCCGTGTTCTGAGGTAACTGGTATGCTCCACCACTCCAACTCTTTGTCTTCTTTTGGATTTGGATGTCTCAGCCTCAGCCTAGGCTGACCTGGAACTCATTCTGTAGCCAGGAGGACTTCTGACTTGTGGCAATGGTCCCGGCTCTGCCTCCCAGCGCTGGGACTACAAGGTGTGCGTGTGTACATGTGTGCACACCCAGCCTGCCCTGCTGTCCCCCCGACTCACTGTGTGTGTGTGTGTGTGTGTGTGTGTGTGTGTGTGTGTGTGTGTGTGTGAGTGTGCATGCATGTATCCCTGTGTGCACATGTATGTGGAGGTCAGAGGTCAACAGGGGGATCCTCTGTCTCCCTCCACCTTATTTTGTTGTGGTGGTGGGTTCTTTCAGACGGGCTCCACTGTGTGCCTCTGGCTGTCCTGGACCTTGCTCTGTAGGCCAGGCTAGCCTCAAATCCACACCAAGGGGCCTTCCCCGCCTACTGAGTGCTGGGGTGAAGGCGTGTGCCGCAGTGCACAGTTGCACCTTATTTTTAGAGACAGTGTCTCGCTGATTCAGCTAGACAGAGATGCCGTGTGTCGTCATCATCATCATCATCATCATCATCGTGTCTGTCCCATGTCGTGGTTCCCACCCCACCTCCCCCACCCCCTACCCCCGCTTCCCCAACACAAGGATTATGGTCAAGCCTTACCTCGCCTGGCTTTGGACATGGGTGCGGGGGTCAGACTCGGGTCATAGGCTTGCATGGCGAGCACGCTACCCACTGGGCCATCTCCCAGCCCTGCCCTCTCGTCTTAATCCTGACCCCATTGCCCTTGCTGAGCCGGGACGTTCACGTGCTGCAGGTTCAGGACCTCATGTTCAACCTGCACATGATCCTGACCGACACCGTGAAGATGAAGGAGCACCAGGAGGACCCCGAGATGCTCATGGACCTCATGTACAGGTGAGGGCGGGGCGGGCCTGCAGGGAGGAGGCCCGGTGAGCAGGCAGCTGAGGGCACAGGTCAAAGCACAAGACGGGACAGAACAGGGGACAGTTACGGACATGTGTTCATAGCTCTCCAGTCCTGGAACACACACCCAAGACAAGCAACTGGGAGGGAGAAGAGCAAGTTGGCGCAGGCGGTAAAGGCGTCTGCCGCCAAGGCTGACGACCTGAGTTCGATCCCCAGGGCCCACTTGGTGGAAGGAGAGGGCCAGTCCTTCAGGCTGTCCTCAGACCTCCATATGTGCACCGTATAGCACATGTATGCCTCCTCTCCACACATGCATTACACACACACAGAAAGTCAATGTACAGAGAGAGGAACGTCTACTTTATCTAATGGTTTTGGAGATTTGGTTCTGTAGTCAGTTGGCCCCATAGCTTGGGCCTGTGAGAGGGCTCCACGCTGCAGCAGGAGCTTGTGGCACACTGAAGCCGCTCGCATCCTGGTGAGAAAGCCAGGCGACGAGAGGAAGAAACCGGGTCCCACAGTAAGTAAAAGGGAGAAAGACAAGTAGTGGCCGTGGACAGTCGTTTGGTGGACTGACTGGCCAGCACACGTGAGCCCTGGGTTCCGTCTCCAGCACCACTTCCTCTGGGTGTAGTGGTACATACTGGCTACCTAGCACTGGAGGGGAAGCAGGAGGGTGGGAGGTTTAAGGCCATCCTTGGCTACACAGGGAGTCTGGGGGAGTGCTCTCGTGTGCTGTCTGTTGCCATAATGAACACCATGACCAAAAACAAGGTGGGGAGAAAGGGTTTGTTTGGTTTCTATGTCCCAATCACATACTGTCACCGAGGGAAGTTGGGGCAGGAGCCAAGCAGAGGCCGTGGAGGAACGCTGCTCACCGGCTCGCTCTCCATGACTTGCTCAGATGGCTTCCTTATACAGCCCAGGACCACCTGCCCAAGGGTATCAGCACCCCGAGTGGGCTGGGCCGTCAACCATTAATTAGGACAACACACCACAGACTTGCCTACAGGCCGATCTGATGGAGACAGCCTCTCCATTAAAATTCTTCCCAGATGACTCTAGGTTATCAAAAGGAACTAACCAGGGGCTGGAGAGATGGCTCTGTGGTTAAGAGCACTGGCTGCTCTTCCAGAGGACTCAGGTTCAATTCCCAGCACCCACATGGCAGCTCACAACTGTGTGTAACTCCAGGATCCAACACCCTCACACAGACACACATGCAGGCAAAACACCAATGCACATAGAATAAATAATTAAAGAGAGAAAGAAAGAAAAACTCACCAGTGCAGGTGGCCAGCCTGGGCTACATGAGCCCCTGTCTCAAAAACACAACGAAAAGTAAAAACCATGAAGACACTTCATCCCCAGCACCTCATAAACTGGGCATGGTGGCACACACCTGCGGTCACGGGACTCAAGAGGAAGGAGGATCAGAAGTTCAAAGTCAGCCTCAGCTACATAGCAAGTTCTAGGCCCTCCTGGGCTATGTGAGACCCTGCCTCAGAAAATAAAAAAAGGAAGAAAGAGGAGTGAGTTAGCAGGGCTGTGGGGAGGAGTAACGGACAGACGGGAAAGGGGCGGGCGCGTGGGAGGGCCATGCTGAGCAGTAAGGGGTGGTTCACGGGACCAACGGGGAAAGGGTGCAGATGAGGGCCGGGGCTGGACAGCAGAGACAGACGCTCGTGTCCCTGCTGTCCTGGACCCTAGGATTGCCCGGGGGTACCAAGGCTCTCCAGACCTGCGCCTGACGTGGCTGCAGAACATGGCTGGCAAACACGCAGAGCTGGGCAACCATGCAGAGGCTGCCCAGTGCATGGTGCATGCAGCTGCCCTGGTGGCCGAATACCTTGCCCTCCTTGAGGACAGTCGCCACCTGCCTGTGGGCTGTGTGTCCTTCCAGGTGAGTCCTCGGTGGGACCGGGAGGTGGAGGGAGGCCTGTTTGGGTGGGCGCCGGCTCTGATGCCACCGCCTCCCGCCCTCCCAGAATGTCTCGTCCAACGTGCTGGAGGAATCTGCCATCTCTGACGACATCCTGTCGCCGGATGAGGAGGGCTTCTGCTCCGGGAAGAACTTCACAGAGCTGGGGCTGGTGGGACTGCTGGAGCAGGCGGCTGCCTACTTCACCATGGTGAGACCTGGGACAGTGCTGGTGTCAGACTGCTCACCTAACGTTTTCCTGGCCTCCGTTTAGGATGGAGGGTCAGAGCAGGCATGGTGGTGCTTGCCCTGGGCCCAGCGTTTGGAACCCTGAGGCAGTAGGATTGGAGTTTGAGGCCAGCCTGGACTACAGAGCCATTTTTTTCCCAAAAGAAACAAAATTGGGGCTGGGGATCTAGCATGCGCAAAGCCCCGGGTTCCATCCCCAGCACCCCGTAAGCCAGGCATGATGGTGCACACCTATAATCTGGCACTCAGTGGGTAGGGGCAGGGGGACCAGAAGTTCAAGGCCATCCTCTACTGTCTAGAAAGTTCTAGGCCACCCTGGGCTATGGGAGTCCCCGTGTAAAGAAAGAAGGGGTGGGGAGGAAAGAAGAGAGACAAAGCAAGAAGAACCAAACCAAAACCTGGGGCTTTAGCGCAGGGCAGTGGCAGAGTGCTTGCCCAGCGTGGGTGAGCGGTGCCTGGGAGGGGGTGGGCCAGGGGACAGAAACCACCAAGCTGCGCTTCCCTGGAATGTGGGCCAGGGGACGGCGGCTCAGCTGGTTAATGTACTTGTCGCTCAAGCATGAGTTTGGCTCTGCAGTAAAAAGCCTGTACCCCCAGAGCTGGGAGCCAGTCTGAGGATTCTGAGGGCTTGCTGGCCGGCTAGTCTGCCCCAAGTGGCGAGCTCAGTGAGAGACCCTGTCTCAAGAAATAAGGTGGAGAGCAACGGGGAAGACGGGTGTACACAGACAAACAAATCCCAGCTAAGGAAGGGCTGGGCTGTGGCTGGGCTGGCCTAGCCTGGTGGTACACACTGCTCATGCCAGCACTCGGAAGGCAGAGGCAGGATCAGAAGTTCAAGGCCAGCCTGGGCTCATAGGACCCTGTTTCAAAACGAGAGAAAAGCAGAAAATTGGTTCCTCAGAACCCGCTACCTGCCTTTCTCTTCATGAAACCTCTCACATAGGCCTGCATTTACAATTTTATTAGTTCTAGAACTTTCAAGTTCACATACAAGAAGAAAGGGTTTCTGTTCCTGCTTGCTTTTTCCAGCCTGATTTTGGCTGTAACACCAGCCTCCTCTGCTTGGGCCTTCCTGGACAGCTACTGTGTGCTGGTGTGCTGTTCCCTCAGGGGTGAAAATAGAGCTAGTTAAGACAGGAGCCGGGGGTCAGCCCAGTGGAACACCAGTTTAGCCCTGCGAGGCTCTGATCCCTTCCAGCCCCGTATGGACTGGGTGAGATGCTGCACATCTGTTGTCCCAGCGACTTGGGAGGTGGAGAAAGGATGAGGGACTCAGGTCATCCTGAGGCTGAGCAGTGAGTTTGAGGCTAGCCTGGGCTACATGAGACCCTATCTCAAACAAAAAGAACAAAGGGTCTCCCTGTGCAGCACCGTGGCAGAGCACTGGGGTGCACAAGGACCTGAGCCCCATCTCTAGCACAAAAGTAAAGTATCACATCAAATCCGGGAGCCGGGCGGTGGTGGCGCACGCCTTTAATCCCAGCACTCGGGAAGCAGAGGCAGGTAGATCTCTGTGAGTTCGAGGACAGCTTTCTCTACACAGTGAGTTCCAGGACAGCCAGGGCAGTTACACAGAGAAACTCTTTCTCGAAAAACCAGAAAAACAAAACAAAACAAATCAGATCTGAGGCCTCACTCAGACCCCACCAGCCCTGCCTCTAATCGGGGTTTGGAAGAGCCCTTTACTGATGGAATCTGAGAAGCTCCAGCTTCACGCGGGTCCAGCTCTCAGCCCTGAGCCCCACCGTGCCTCCGTGGACACTCGGTACACTGGCCCTGCCCACGGGGCCTGCTCAACAGCACGGCCCCACAGATCTCCCCCAGAAAGATCTTCTGGGGTCAGGCTATCTTAGTGTGCGGCATGTCCCATTAGCCTGTGATGTTTGGTGGTAAGACTGTCCCCAGGATGGATGCACACATTTATTTCCTTTTCCTTAAAAAAAAACAACCTTGTATTTGTTTATGTGGGGGTGGGTTACTCAACGTGCCCTGGCTCACCGTGAAGATCGGGAATACGTGCAGGATCGCTTCTCCCTCTCACCATGTGGGCTCAGGTCACACTCAGGTCATCAAGCTTGGAGGCAAACGCTTTACCCACCGAGCCTTGTCACCCTGTGTGTCCTATAATAGTTTATGGAAGTCCCCATCTTGTTTCTTTGGGAGTATTACAGCACACACCACCACACTCAGCTAGTGACATTTATTTTTCTAGGAGTCCTCAGTTCACAGTCAAACTGAGTGGGAAGTATGAAGACTGTGCACGCGCCTTATTTAAGGGGTTGTGGGAAATATATAGACTGTGCACGCACCTTATTTAGGGGGTTGTGGGAAGTATATAGACTGTGCATGCGCCTTATTTAGGGGGTTGTGGGAAGTATATAGACTGTGCACGCGCCTTATTTAGGGGGTTGTGGGAAGTATATAGACTGTGCACGCGCCTTATTTAGGGGGTTGTGGGAAGTAGACTGTGCACGCGCCTTATTTAGGGGGTTGTGGGAAGTATAAAGACTGCATGTGCCTTATTTAGGGGGTTGTGGGAAGTAGACTGTGCACGCGCCTTATTTAGGGGGTTGTGGGAAGTATAGACTGTGCATGTGCCTTATTTAGGGGGTTGCTTCTTAAGTCTTCTTACCCAGGCTTACGTAAGGCCATTTCATTTCAGCCCATAGTGTTCTCTCATAGTGTACTTTGCGTATATTGAGTATATCCCTTCTTCCATTTTTTCCCTTTTCATTTTTGAGAGAAGGGCTCTCACATAGCGCAAGCATTCCCCAAATCCCTAGTTAGTGGAGGATAGCCTCAAACTCTTGGTCCTTCTGCCTCCACCTCCAGACCACGGGGCTTGCAGGAGTGGCCACCAGGCCTGGTTTGCACGCATGTCCTCCTCCCCAGTATTCACCGCCTCCCCCACTGTCGACACCCCATGGTGTTCCACTGACAGACACAACACTGTCCCCCACAGTCCAGAGTTCAGCGCCGGATCAGTCTGGCTTGCATGCACATTCTTGCAGGCTGTAGCACACTTTCAACAGCACAGACCCCTGTAGGATTGCCTAGAAAGGCTGCTGCTGAGTCTCTCAATTTAAAAAAGCCAAAGTCGGGAAAACCAGTCAGCACTTGCCCCTTCCTGGGATCCTCCTCCTCTTTAGTGCAATGGTCGATGGGACCCGGGGCTGCATGCACAGGACCCAGGGCTGCATGCACGCTGCCCAAGCACTCTGCAAGCTCAAGTGCATCCTCAGTGCCTCCCTTCCTTATTACATGCATCTATTACATCACGCACATGCCCGCGTGCTGTGTGGTCGGAGGGGAGCTTGCAGGAGTCGGTTCTCTGCTTCCTCTGGATTCCAGGGACTGCACTCAAGTCATCAGGCTTGGAGGGACGTGCCTTTACTGGCTGTGTGTGCGTGCTTTCTGTTGCTGTGATAACCACGCAGCGACCAAAAGCAGCTTGGGGAGGAGAGGGTTATTTCACCTTCATTTCCGGGTGATTGTCCATCCCTGAGGAAAGTCAGGGCAGGAACCTGGAGGTGGGAACTGAAGCAGAGGCCATGGGGTGGCAGCTGCTCACCGGCCTGCTTCTCCTGTCTGCTTGCTTACAGCGCCCAGGATCGCCTGCCCAGTGGGGCCCTGCCTCCCACATCCCTCCTAATCACGAAAATGTCCCAAGGAGGCCTTTCCTCCATTTTAGATGCCTTCTTCTCAGGCGACCTTAACTTGTGTCAAGTTGACAAAAACAAACGAACCAGCACATCCGCAGAGCCATCTCAGTGGCCCTGGTATTTTTGTGGTGGCGGTGGTTGTTGTGACGGTATCTCAATATGTAACTCAAGCTGGCCTAGAAGTTCTGTGTAGACCAGGCTGGCCTCACACTTGTGGCTGCTCCTGGCTCCGCCTCTAAAGCATAAGAAGCATAGGTGTGCACCGCCATGCCTGCCATGGTTTTTGTTTGTTTTGATCTCTGTGCACACACATGTGTGTATGGTGTGTGTGTGATATGTGCTTACGTGGGTGCAAGCATGCGTGTGCCACTGTACAGCTGTGGAGGTCGGGGCACAGCCGCTCGCGTTGGTCCTTCCTTCCCACCTTCCTTGAGACAGGCTCCCTCGGCTGTTTCACACGCAGGCTCTCTCTGTTTCACACACAGGCTCCCTCGGCTGTTTCACACGCAGGCTCTCTGGCTGTTTCACACGCAGGCTCTCTCGGCTGTTTCACACGCAGGCTCTCGGCTGTTTCACACGCAGGCTCTCCGGCTGCAAAGCTCCCAGGAATTCTCCTGTCCTTCTCCTCTATTTAGGGGTTATAGACTCTGAACGGCATTACGTGGGTTCCAGCTCAGGTCCTCAGGCTTTGCAGCAAGTGCTTTGCCCACGGGACTCTCTCCCTAGCCCCGGGTTTGGGGTTTTGTTGTAGTTTTTAAGGCAGCCTGGGCTGGCCTTGAACTCCTTAATCTCCCCCTGTACTTCCAGTGCGGTTCTGACGCCAGTGCATCACCAGTGACCCTTGCTGCCAAGTGTCTGTCTCACTCTCTCGGTTGAGGGGGGCCCCGCCTGTCTGCTCTGTTTGGGCTTCAGCATAGACGCTCACCTGCCCTGTGGGACAGGCTATGGTGTGCAGTATTATTTGACCTAGATTTGGGGGTGTTGTTTTGTTTTGTTTTCTGTTTTACTTTGTTTTGTCCTCATTGGAAAATGAAAGTTAAATCTGGTCTTCTTTTAGTTTTTTGAGGCAGGGTGACTTGGTTACTGTTCTATTGCTGTGAGGAGACACAATGCCCAAGGCAGCTTATAAAAGAAAGCATTTACTTGGGGGCTGGCTTACAGTTTCAGAGGGGGAGTCCATGGCCATCACGGTGGGAAGCATGGCAGAGCAGACAGACACGGTGATGGAGCCGTGGCTGAGAACCTACATCTTATCCCCAAGTTGAAGGCGGAGAGAGGGAGACTGGGAATGCCATGGGCTTTTGAAATATTAAAGCCCACCCCCAGTGACAAGCCTTCTCCAACAAAGCCATACCGCCCAAGCCTTCCAAAATAGTCCACCAACCAGCGACCAGACATTCAAATATATGAGTCTGGCAGCCATTATCATTCAAACTACCACACAGGTCTCGTTGTGAAGTCTTGGCTGTTCTGGAACTCTATATGGAGACCATGCTGGCCTTGAACTCATAGTGACCGATCTGTCTCTGCCTCCCCAGTACTGGGACTTTAGATGCGCGTGACAGTGCCTAGGCCTAAAGTGAGTTTTCTCTGGAGAAATGATTGGTACGTATGTAGTCCTGGAGACGAACCCAATCTTGCAGATGCAGAGGGTACGTAGATCTACCCCCGAGCTGCACCCCAAGTTCCTCTAGGGATTCTAGGCAGGGCTCTACCGCTGTGCCTCGCCCCCAGACCCTCACTGGGGGGTTCTGGTCAGCTCTCTAAGGTGAGACATGGCCCAGTCCTGTTAAAGGGATATTTATTTATTAAGACAGGGTCTCATTGTGTGCCCCTTGCCAGCGTGGAACTCACTCTGTAGACGCCGCTGGAATGAAAACAGAGATCCAGCTGCCTCTGCCTCCAGAATGCTCGAGTCTAAGCGTGTGCCAGCAGGCCGGCCCCTAACAGGCCTTTTCTCCTGTCACTGTTACCACTTTGCTGGCGTCTTCAAAGACACTGCCAGGGGGAGGAGACCGAGCATGGACAGACCCTGACTGAAGGACTCCAGCTGTGGGGAGGAGGCAGTGGGCCCAGAGGCCTAGGGCTCAGGGTCAGGTGGGCTGATGTTTACAGGCTGGCCTTGGGGCACGGGAGGGGGAACAGCAGTTTCTGGGGTATGGCTCAGGTAGTACAGTGCTTAACACTCCCGCGTAAGGACTTGAATTCGATCCCCCAAAACTACATCTTAACGGAAAGCCGGGGGGTGGGGGTGGGGGGGCTGGAGAGGAGGCTCAACTCTGCTGCTGTTCGGAGGGCTGGGGTTCAGTCCCCAGCACTGGGTCAGGCCGCTCACAGCTCCGGAAACGCGAGGTCCAAGGCCTAGCTTCTTCCAGCACCTGTTCTTATGTGTACAACCAACACACAGCACCCACACACATACATGCTGGGATAAATCAGCTGCGCGTGGTGGCATATGCCTTTAATACCAGCGCTCCGGACATAGAAGAAAATCAGTCTCTGTGAGTCCGGGGCCAGCCGCCTAGTCCACATAAGGGGTTTCTGTTGCTGCAACGAAACACCATGACCACAAAGCAAGGTGGGGTAGCAAGGCTTTATTTGACTCACACTTCCAGATCATAGTCCATCACTGAAGAAGTCAGGGCAGGAACTCAAACAGGTGGGAACCTGGAGGCGGGAGCTGGTGCAGAGGCCATGGAGGGTGCTGCTTACTGGCATGCTCAGCCTGCTTTCTTATAGAACCCAGGACCACCAGCCCAGGGGTGGCACCACCCACCATGGGCTGAGCCCTCCCCACTAATCACTAATTGAGAAAATGCCTTACAGCTGGATCTCATGGAGGCATTTCCTCAACTAAGACTCCTTCCTCTGACACACAAAGCCAGCCGGTACACCATGTCTCAATATGAATCAGTCAATTAATCTTCGCAGGGAGAATAAAAGGGTCAAAGCCAAGCTTGGTAGTCTGTCCTGTCACCCTAGCTCTGAGGAGGCAAGATGGGAAGACCCTTGGGGTCCTCTGCTTAGCCATTTAGCAGAATTGGTGAACTCCAGGTTCAGTGGGAGAACCTTTCTCAAAACAGATAGTGGAGGGTGACTGAAAGACATCCAGTGTCGATCTCTGGCCTCCAGGGCATGCGCACACCGAAGGGAAGGCTGGACATGGCAGGGCATAGTCAGCCCAGCACTTGGGAGGTTAGGCTTAGGGTCAGGAGGTCATGGTCATCCTTAGCTACAAGATCAGCCTGTGCTGCCCAAGACCCCTTCTCAAAGAAAAAAAAAATCCAGCAAAGCCAAAAGGCAAACTGGGGTCTGTTAGATGGCTCTGCAGATGAAGAACTCAGCATACAACCTTACTGCCCCACTTCAATCCCTGGAACCCTCATATAAAAAATTTAATTTAAAAAAAAGATTGGGGTTGGGGGCAAGCACAAGAGCCTCACCTCCAGGAAAAAAAGAGAGAGAGAGATTTATTTATATGTACGAGTGTTTGCCTGAATGTATGTGTGGGCACCATCTATGGTCCTGGTGCCTATGGAGCTCAGAAGAGGGTGTCGGACTCCCTGGGACTGTAGTTACAGACAGTTGTGAGCAGCCATGTGGGTGCTTGGAATTGAACCCAGGTCCTCTGCAAGAGCAACCAGTGCTCACTGAGCCATCTCTCCAGTTCTGGTTTGTTTCTGTTTGTTTGTTTTGTTTTGTTTTAGACAGGGTTTCCCTGTGTAGCCCTGGCTGTCCTGGAACTTGCTCCATAAACCAGGTTGGCCTCGAACTCAGAAATCTGCCTGCCTCTGCCTCCTGAGTGCTGGGACTAAAGGCCTGTGCCACCATAGCCTGGCTTATTTTTTATTTTTTATTTCTTTGAAGATTTATTTATTTTATGTATATGAGTGCTGTATCAACTTTATGCTAGAAGAGGGCATCAGATCCCATTATAGATGGTTGTGAGCCACCATGTGGTTGCTGGAAACCTCTGGATGAGCAGCCAGTGCTCTTAACCACTGAGCCATCTCTCCAGCCCCTTATTTTTTATTTTTATTTGGTTTTTTGAGTTGTGGTTTCTTTGTGTAGCCTTTGTTCTCCTAGAACTAGCTCTGTAGATCAGGCTGGCCTTGAAATCAGAAATCAGCCTGCTTCTGCTTTCTGGAGTACTGGGCTTTAAGGCACTACTGCCTGGCTCTATTTTTCATTTTCATTTTTTTATTTTTTTTGGTTTTTTGAGACAGGGTTTCTCTGTGTAGCTTTGTGCCTTTCCTGGAACTCACTTGGTAGCCCAGGCTGGCCTAGAACTCACAGAGATTCTCCTGCCTCTGCCTCCCGAGTGCTGGGATTAAAAGCGTGCGCCACCAATGCCCGGCTCATTTTTATTTTTTAAAGCAAGCTGTATTCAGGGTGGTGTGTCTCACTGGCAGAGCAAGTGTTTGCCTAGCTCGTTCAGAAGCCCTGGGCTTCATCCCTAGTGCTACCACGGCAACACCCTCCTCCCCTCCCGGCAAGGAGGAGCTGGTGCAGGTACCCCCAGCTCTGGGCCTGGGTAAATGTTTGTGGGAAGAGGTAGGGGACACATTGGGGGCCCAAGCAGGAGGACATGTCCTCCCTGGGATAGGAGTGCCGGGGGGCAGGGCATGGCGGGTCTCGGGGACCCTCCCCTCACTTCGCCTGTTCCCCAGGGTGGTTTGTATGAAGCGGTGAACGAAGTCTACAAAAACCTCATCCCCATCCTTGAGGCCCACAGAGACTACAAGAAACTGGCTGCCGTGCACGGGAAGCTGCAGGAGGCTTTCACCAAGATCATGCACCAGGTGGGCGCGGCCCCTCCGGGATGGGCTCCTGCCCGGTCCCGCTTCGATCTCCTGCAGGCCTGGGCCCCCGTTTTCTTTACTCTGGCACTCTGCTTCCCCCTCCTTGGCTTTGCTGACCTGGCCTCCTCTTTCCCCACAGAGCTCCGGCTGGGAGGTGAGTCTGAGGGGTTC
The DNA here is from genome assembly GCF_049852395.1 of Peromyscus maniculatus bairdii. Lineage (NCBI taxonomy): Eukaryota > Metazoa > Chordata > Mammalia > Rodentia > Cricetidae > Peromyscus > Peromyscus maniculatus. The sequence continues at coordinate 17,728,328 of NC_134858.1, read as the reverse complement.
CACCATCCCTGGTGACCATTGGTCGGTGAACACCAGGGGGCAGCAGAGCGGCGTGACGCCCCTCCACGCCGTCCGCCGGGGGTGATGACGCACAGCCCCCTACTTCCTCCCCCCATGCCTTCCCCCAATCTCAAGGGCAGCCTCTGAGTCACCCAGCTGGGAACTCTCCAGAGACACCCCTCCCTCGGGTAGGGCCAGCTCAGTCACCATCGGGTGGGGGTGAGAGGAAGGGGCTATCTCTCTCCCTCTCTGGCTCATTCCTTTCCTCCACCCCTGCCATCTCTGTCTTAGGGTTCCCTCGCTCTCTCCATCCCAGTCTCCCCAGCTTTGTGGAGGACCACTGCTCCTCATCTCTTGTTAAGGATTCATGCCCCCCCCCATCCCTCCTCCTTTCTATTTTTAGGCATCTCTCAGTTGAGGGAGAATTTTCTGGCCAAAGATGGCAGGAACCCAGAGCCCTGGCAGGCTGGGTGGAGGCCAGTGGGGTGGGTAGGTCCCCGCCTTCCCACATCCTTTGTCCCTCTCCTCAGAAGAATGACTCTCATAAGGTGGTATAACCAGGACCCTGGGAGGGGGTAACTCTGACCTCTGACCTCTGACCTCTCCAATGACTGTGTCTCTCTGTCCACCATCCCTCCATCCCTGTTTCTGGCCTCACCATGTCTGCCCCACCCTGTCTGGATCGACCTTGGTGAGTGAATTTGGAATGACCCCACCTCCTCTCCCATGGGTGGGGGGATGGTTTCTTGGGGTGAAAGGTCTTCCTTCCACATTTAGGGCTAGGGACACAGAAGAATGTCCTAGAACTAGAGCCCACGTCCCAGGACAGGAGGCGGCCCAGGGCACTCCTCAGTCACTAGGGCCTCCGCTGGGCCTGGGTCCCCTGGGCATGGAGGTGTAGCTGTGAGCAACACAGCCCCTAATTTGGTATTGGAATGTCGGTGGTGACTTGATGGGCAAACAGAAGCTCCAGGTTATGTTAAACAGGAAGTTGACAGAGGACGCCGAACGAAAGGGAAGCCCGCCCGGTGTGCTCAGGAGGCCGAGACAGGACAGTAGACAGGCCAAGAGCAGCCTGGGCAACTTGTTAAGACTGTCCCAAAAGTAAAAACAAGCCGGGCGGTGGTGACACCGGCCTTTAATCCCTGCACTGGAGAGGCAGAGCCAGGCGGATCTCTGTGAGTTCAGGGCCAGCCTGGGCTACAGAGAGTTCCAGGTCAGCCAGGGCTATGTAGAGAGACATTGCCTCAAATAAAGAAATGATTTTTAAAAAGAAAATGACTGGAAGTTTAGCTCAACCCTAGAGCCCCAACCTAGAATCTTCCAATGGGGAGCTGGGGTGTGGTTCAGCCATGAAGTGCTTCCCTAGCATGTGGGGGCTCTGGGCTCAATCGTCAACACACACACACACACACACACACACACACACACACACACACACACTGATGGTGGCTGCATCTGGCTGTGGTCTGGGTCCCCTGGCAGTTAGTCTAGCGCACTGTTTCCGAGGTCCTCAGACGGGCTCCTGCGATTCTCAGGACTCCCCATTCCCACCTTGTCCTCTCCACCCTACCCTGAGTGTGTCGGGGTGGCGGCCCCCCGCAGAGATACCTTGGTGCCAACACTACCCGCTTCCCTCAGCCCAGCGCGTATTCGGGACATATTTCCGAGTGGGCTTCTATGGTGCACGATTTGGTGACCTGGATGAACAAGAGTTTGTGTACAAGGAGCCGTCAATCACAAAGCTGGCAGAGATCTCACACCGACTGGAGGCACGTCCTGGCGCTGGGAGGTGGGACAGGCCATGTGGGTTATAGTGGGCTGCCCCAGCCGGGGCCCGAGTCAACCCCATGTCTCTAGGAGTTCTATACGGAGAGATTCGGGGACGATGTGGTAGAGATCATCAAAGATTCTAACCCAGTGGACAAGTCCAAGCTGGACCCACAGAAGGTGGGTCCTCTGACCATCTCCCCAAGATCCTATATTGAAAGGGTCTGCAAATACTGTTTGGGGGGGGGGCTGGGGCAAGTCCTGTCTCTCAGGCGATTCTTGTGCATCCAGAATCAGGGAGATCGGGGCTCTAGATTCAAAGCCTTCGAGCCCAGAGGGACCAGGAACTCTGGCTGGAGCTGTGGTGTCAGGTGGACCCAGGCTGCCCCAGACTAATGCATGACCCTGTGCCCCAGGCCTATATCCAGATAACCTACGTGGAGCCGCACTTTGACACTTACGAACTCAAGGACCGGGTGACCTACTTTGACCGCAACTATGGACTGCGGGCCTTCCTCTTCTGCACGCCTTTCACGCCAGATGGGCGTGCACACGGGGAGCTGGCGGAGCAGCACAAAAGGAAGACCCTGCTGAGCACGGAGCACGCCTTTCCCTACATCAAGACACGCATCCGAGTGTGCCACCGTGAGGAGGTGGGACCCCGGGCCTGGGAACGGGAACGGGAGGCTTCAGACCCAAGAAGGGGAGATACCGGGACTCAAGGTCCAGGGAGGAAAAGGTAGAGGAACTTGAGGACTTGGAGAGAAAAAGGTAGAGGAAGCCCACAAACAATGCGTTTCAGGGACCCTGGATTCAGGAGAGAGAGATAGGGTTTGGGAAATAGCAGAATTGGGTATGGGAAATATAAGGACCCCCAGTTGTAGACTCCAGATGCAAGCCTCTACCACCAGGGCTGGATAGACTCAACCTTAGAGTCCCCAGACTCAAGGGCAGGCAGTGTGTGAACCAGACTGAAGACAGCTGAGTCAAGACCCACCCAAGGAAGCACAAATCTCCAGCACTGTTGATGGCCTGAGACCTTCCTATCCTGATTCCAGCTACCTTGGGGTGGCTTGTCCAGGTCATGGCAGGCCTCAGCATGTGCACCCCAGCACAGGCACACATATCCATACGTACATACCCTGCTCACCCCACAGACGGTGTTGACCCCGGTGGAGGTGGCCATTGAGGACATGCAGAAGAAGACACGGGAGCTGGCCTTTGCCACCGAGCAGGACCCTCCAGATGCCAAGATGCTGCAGATGGTCCTGCAGGGCTCTGTGGGACCCACCGTGAACCAGGCACGGCGGGCGTCTCTGGGCGTGGGGTGCCGGCTACCAGGGCCTTCCTTCTAGGTGCCGCTTAGGCCTTCATGAATCTTCTCGCCCGTAGGGTCCCCTGGAAGTGGCCCAGGTGTTTTTGGCCGAGATCCCAGAAGATCCCAAACTCTTCCGACATCACAACAAACTACGACTCTGCTTCAAGGATTTCTGCAAGAAGTGCGCTGGCTTTTATAACCCTGCCGTCCCGACTCCCTGTGCACCCCGCCTGACTCCCTATTTAAGTTCCCAGGCCCCATTGTGGGCCTTTGCATGCCTGTCCCCACACCCTGAATCCCTCAGGACTCCCTCGCCTCTGTGTTCGCTCTCTCCTGAGTGCCAGCCCCCAGCAGCCTCCCCCTGCCCCCCCCAGGTGTGAGGACGCGCTGAGAAAGAACAAGGCCCTGATCGGGCCGGACCAGAAGGAGTACCACCGGGAACTGGAACGCCACTACAGCCGCCTACGGGAGGCCCTGCAGCCTCTGCTCACCCAGCGCCTGCCCCAGATGCTGGCGCCATGCTCCACCAGCCTCAGGTGCCCACGGGGGGCTGTCACGAACATGAGCACACACGTACATGTGCCCATACACAGCAAAGTCCATGTCCGGCCTGGGTCGTGTGACTTCGTGTATTCTGCTTTTCTGTTATTCCGTTTGACTTAGCGGATGGGGCATGTATGTGTCACGGTGCATGTGTGCGGGTCAGAGGACAGATTACAGCAGGCAGTTCTCTCCTCCTGTGTGGGTCCCAGGGGTTGAAAGCAGGTCAGCAGACTTGATAGAAGTGCCCTAACCACTGAACCATCCTTCACACTCGCTCTCTTCTGAGATTGAAGACTGAATCTTAGGACTTTGGAGAGTGAATCTTAGGACTTTACACGCTAGGTTAGTGCCCTACTACTGACCCACATTCCCAGCCTTCATTTAGCTATCTGAGCCTCAGTTTCCACATCTATAAAATGGACATTATTCCCATCCCCTGCGGTAGATTTACCAACCCTTTGTGAATCTTCTGGTCTGGGAAAGCACAGCGGTTAACTGGCTACAGGTTATTACAGCCATGCCTGAATACCTGAGTTTGATTCCCCAGAAACCACACGGTGGGATGAAGGAACCCATTCTAGTAGGTTGTCTTCTGACTTCTACATGTGCACCACGTGGCACAGAAATAAATGTGGTTTATTTTAAAAGGAAAATCCTTTGGATCAGGATAGACAGGAGAGTCTAGACAGATTCTTGGAAGGGTTGCATGATGAGAGACGACGAGGCGGGTGGGGGCACTGTGGAGCTGGGGTCCTGTGGCTAACCTGCCTTCTGCCCCCAGGAACTCCCTGAACAGATCGAGTTTCCGGAAGGCTGACCTCTGACCCCACAGGACTGAAAGCCACACCCAGAAGACCAGCAGCCACACCTCAGCTGTCCACCTTTCCGGACTCACTCCTGCCCCCTCATCCATGGGGCGACCACATCGTCCTTACGGCTGGGCCCTCGGCCCCTCTGTCTGTCTGCACTGATGGATCCTAAGTTTGGTTTTGTTTGTTTTTAATTTAAAATGAGTTTTATATGCAACCTGTGTGGTGTGGTGACGGTTGGCACAGTTCCTGCCCGGGGGAGCTAACGTCCAGCTGAAGCGCACACAACGCAACATGTCCATGGGAAAGAGTGCTGTGCGTGTGTGTGTGCGTGTGTGTGTGTGTGTGTGTGTGTGTGTGTGTACGCGTGTGTGCGAGTGTTCATGTGTGTGCACGTGATGAGGGTTTACATGCACCAATGTGTGATACATGTGTAGTCCTCAGTTTCTTTCCACATTTTGTTTTGTTTTGTATTTACTGTCTAGCCCAGGCTAGCCTGGAGCTTAATTTATAGACCAACTGGCCTTGAACTCACAAAGATGCACCTGCCTCTGCCTGCTGAGTGCTGGGATTAAAGGCGTGCGCCACCACGCTTGGCTTCTCGTCACCTTGTTTTTATTTTATTTTTTGTCACACTTATTTATTTATTTGCGTCTGTATGTGTATGTGGGTGCATGTGTGCCATGGCACACACGTGGAGGTCGGGGGGCAGCTTTCAGGACTCCCTCTTCCACCATGGGGATCCCAGGCCATCAGGCTTGGCAGCGGGCACTTTCTTCTTGTTTTCCAAGACAGGGTTTCTCTGTGTAACCGCCCTGGCTGTCCTGGAACTCGCTCTACTGTAGCCCAGGCTGGCCTCGAACTCGCCGCCTCCTGGGTGCTGAGGTTAAAGTTGTGCGCCACCGCCGCCCTTAGCAGGTGCCTTTCCCTGATGGGCCTCTCCTTGGTGCTCCGCTTATTTTCTAAGACAGGTCTCACTGAACCTGGAGCTCACAGGTCCAGCTGGGTTCACCGGCCGGTGAGCCCCAGAGCTCCGCCCAGCTCTCAGAATTGGGCTTCGGAGGAACTTTTGGGCCCAACTCTTGCTTGGCTGCCGGGATCTGAACTCAGGTCCGGTGCCTTCATCGGCTAGCGCTTTAGAGCTCCGGGAGTCATGAAGTCCCAGGGCCTGAGGCTTCCGGGGAGTTCCCCTCCCCTCCCCTCCCCTCCCCTCCCCTCCCCTCCCCTCCCCTCCCCTCCCCTCCCTTTGTTGTTGTTAACTCTTTGGTCGTTTGTTTTTTTAAGGCGGTCTCACGTAGCGCAGAATCACTGTAGTAGAAGGTGGCCTGGAGCACCTGAGAGCCCTGGCTCCACATCTTTGATGTGCTGGGACTACAGGTGTGCGCTTTCATAGCCAGAGTGGCTCCGGAAAGTTCCATGCAAACAAAAATGGTTCATCCCTGGGCTGGGGGTGCAGCTTAGCGGCACGGTGATTATCTAGCATTCAGAGTCCTGGCGGCCACCCCCAACCCCACAAAAATCAATAAACCACGCCCTGTGACTTGTGTCAGCCTGTGAATAGTGTGAAGGGAATTTTCTGAAGGTAGGTCACGTGGTTGGCCCCATTTTACTGATGGGGAAACTGAGGCCTAGCTCAGGAAGAGTTAGGTGGGGGCCGGGGGACAGGGCTACTCGAAAGTGCGATCTCTGAGCTTGGGCCGGCGGTCACGCCACGGTACACCCGGCCGGCAGCTGGATGGCTTCCAGCCTGCAGCGGCCAACGGGGGAGGGGTGACCTCCAGTCGCCGCCACCGCACCCGCCCTCGAGCTGGGCCGCGGCCAGCTCCGCCCCCTGCAGCGTCCAGCTGCAAAGGGCGGGCACCGGGCTTGGAGAAGGAGGGACCCCGTCCCGAGGGCGGGTGGCCGGGGGCGACTGAGCCCCGACGACGTGCGCAGGCAGCAGCGAGGGTGCGTGCGCCCCCACGACCACCCTTCCACTTCGCCCCCAGCCCCCGCTGCAGAGGCGCCCGGGAGGCGGGAGGGGCGGGGCTTCTGCTGGGGGCGTGGCTACCGCGCTGGCCGGGCTGGGTATCGGCGGCCGAGGCGGAGCGCGCAGGACGCCTGGGACGGCGAAGGCTGGAGCGCGCCAGGCGAGTGGGACCCAGGGCTGGCTGGGTGGCGTGGGGTCCGAGCTACTCTAGGGGGGGCTGTCGGGATTTCTAACCCACTTCCAACCCGAGGCTCGAGCTCACTCCTCTCTCTGAGCTGGTCCCTCCCAAGTCTCACCATCTGCTCCCAAACTTTGCAAACCCGAGCGTCTGGATCCCCGTGCTCCTGTCCCCTCCCCAGCCCTGACCTCGGCCCTGCTTCTTTCCCCCCAAACCACCTTCATTCCTTTATCCTTCCTGCCTCTCTCCCTCTGCTCCTCCTCTCCTCTAGCTCTGTCCCCTTCCCTGCCCGGGTTCCCCCTTTCTCAGCTCCCGGTGGCCGGGTCCGGCCCCTCAGCGGCGGGAAGGCATCCGGGCGTCCGGCCGGGCTGGGCTTGGCTGCTGGGCGGGTGTGGGGGGGGATCAGCAGATGTTTGCCATTAGACGGGGACCCCGCAGGCCCCGCCCCCTCCCCGCCCGGGGCGGGGTCCTGCTCACCCCCAACTTTGGGGGCGGAGAGAGCGAGCAGGAAAACCCCCAGATCCGCCCAGGCTGATGGGGAGGTGCACTCTGGGGAGACCCTGTGGCCCTTCCCTGAGAACTCCCACCTGTTGGTTCTTCCAGCCTCCTTCCACCACCCCCATCCGGGGATCTTGTAGGGAGAGAGGGGCCCCTTCCCTCCCCTGCCACCGAGTTACCCGCCTGCCTCAGATGACTGGAGACCCTTAGACCTCAATCCCCCAATCGCCGGGAAGTGAGATGTGCGGAGTTAGTTCAGAGGTGCCTTGAGCGAATCTGCCACACTTAGGTTCAATCCAGGCCACCATCACATCTTGTACAAGTGACCCTGGGCAAGATTCACACTCAGTGATAAACTTGGGTGAGGGCTTATCTCCTGGGGTTGTCATGGCAACTGAGAGTCGCCATTATAACCTGGAGGCTTGGAGGATGCCTGCAATCTCAGCATTTGGGAGGCTGAGGCCAGAGAGTTAGTGAGTTCGAGGCTGACCTAGGCTGTATAACAAGCTCTTTTCTTTTTCTTTGTTTTTGTGTTTTGTTTTTAATTTGTCTTTGGAGACAAAGTTTCTCTGTGTAGCTCTGGCTGTCCTGGAACTCTCTTTGTTGACCAGGCTGGTCTTGAACTCACAGAGCTCCACCTGCCTCTGCCTCCTGAGTGCTGCTATTAAAGGCATGCGCCCTTCGGCACAAGCTCTTTTTTTTTTTCCCCAGAGCTGAGGACCGAACCCAGGGCCTTGTGCTTACCTAGAGCTAAATCCCCAACCCCTAGAAGCTCTTTTCTTAAAAAACAAGCAGGGCGCCGGGCGGTGGTGGCGCACGCCTTTAATCCCAGCACTCGGGAGGCAGAGCCAGGCGGATCTCTGTGAGTTCGAGGCCAGCCTGGGCTACCAAGTGAGCTCCAGGAAAGGCGCAAAGCTACCCAGAGAAACCCTGTCTCGAAAAACCAAAAAAAAAAAAAAAAAAAACAAGCAGGGCTGGGGATGTAGAACGCATGCCCAGCGTGTGTGAAACCTGGTGCTCCATCCCCAGAATGGCATAACTGGCTGTGGTGGTACAGCCAGCAGTGCCCAGCACTTGGGAGGTAGAGGCAGGAGTAGCAGAATTTCAGGGTCATCCTCAGCCACATAGTGGGTTTGAAGCCAGCCTGGGCAACATGAGACCAGGTCTCAAACAAAAAACACAAAGCAAGTTGGTGTTGTAATTATTAATTTTATTCATTCCATCTCAGCACTCCTACCTCAGGCTATCCCAATCCTCAGGCTATCCCAATACTGCTCCCTACTTCTGTGTCTCTCTTAGGTCCCCAGAAAGTATTTTGAACCAGCTTCCTGTTGGAGGGACTGAGATTACAGACAGATGCAGAGCCAATTTCTCCTACAATTGGTCACTGTGCGTTCCAGGTGTTCAAGCCAGCAAAGCAAAGGGCAGAGCCGTGGAGGGACACAGACTGGAGGGGCAGAGCCGTGGAGGGACACAGACTGGAGGGGTAGAGACGTGGAGGGACACAGACTGGAGGGGTAGAGACGTGGAGGGACACAGACTGGAGGGCAGAGCCGTGGAGGGACACAGACTGGAGGGGTAGAGACGTGGAGGGACGCAGACTGGAGGGCAGAGACGTGGAGGGACGCAGACTGGAGGGATAGAGCCGTGGAGGGACACAGACTGGAGGGGTAGAGATGTGGAGGGACGCAGACTGGAGGGGTAGAGACAGGGACACAGAATGGAGGGGCAGAGCCGTGGAGGGACGCAGACTGGAGGGGCAGAGACAGAGGGACGCAGACTGGAGGGCAGAGATACGGAGGAAAACTAAGCAGGAGAGAGAGAGCATCCCAGACCTGCCTTCATGCCCAACAGGTGCCCCACCTGCCCCGTCCTCCCAGGTACCCATTGTCCTGGCATCCACAGCCTAGAATGGTCTACCCTGGAGGATGAGGTGGGTGGAGGTGTCTGCAGCAAGGTGGCTGAAGGGTAGACAGCAGAAAGGACTGACCCTGGCTGACCTCCAAGGCTGAAGTGGACTAGTAAGAGCTCTCTGCAGGCTGTAAGCACCCCCCCCCCTTTCCTGCCTCCTCTCCAGCTCTATGACTTCCCTGTCCTCCACCCAACTCGATCCCTACTGCACCCCCCTACCCTCCCAGCTCGGACACATCCTGAGGGGGCAGGAAGTTCTATGTAGCCGGGCAGAGAAACTGTTTATTTTTAGAGAAAATTGTTTCCATAAAGAGGAAGGCTTCTCACAGCTTGTATCCTCACCACTTTCCCCCTCCACGGGCCTGGCTCGGCTCTCAGCTTTGGGGTCGCCGAGGGGTCCCACCCTCCATGTTCTGTCTCTTGCCCCCCTCTGAGATCCCACTGTGTCCATGCTGGCATCCCTTACCCAGCTCTCCCTGTGCGCACTCGGAGATGGGCCCAGGGGAGGGGGCCCAGGAAGGGTGCGGCCCCCTGCCCTGGGGGCCATGTGGAGGCTGTGGGAACAGCTGGAGCCTGTCCAGGCCTGGACAGATGTGCACGCAGGCAGGGAGGTTTGGTTTCTTTGTTCTAGGACTTTCTATAGCCAGGCGAGGGTAGGGAGGGGAGCTTGGGTGTTTAAGTATATGAGAGGTGCCTGACCCGAGGGAGGAAGGCCGTCTGTGGAGGGAGGGCGCCCGCCGCATCCCCTCCCTTCTCCCTGAAGACCCGCTCCTGAGCCTGCCCTGTCAACCTCTGCAGGTCACCCGCAGGCAGTGTGACTCACAGCTCGCTGGGTGGCACCTGAGGAGCAACAGCAGAGAGGATGGCCCAGGTCCTGCATGTGCCTGCCCCGTTCCCAGGTCAGGGGCAGGTGGGGAGGGGGGGGAGGGCTAGAGTGGGGAGGAAGACTGACTGCCAGTCCGAGGGGAGAGGTCAGCCCTAACGTGAGGGCCCGAGGGAGGGGGGGGAGACAGCCATGTGAGGCTCTGAGCGGGAAGAAAGCCCGAATGTGAGTGGGGAAGGACATCCCTGACCTTGTCATGGATGGGTGACAGGGCCAGACAAGGCCCTGTTGATCTAGGGTGGGCTCCCAGCTCTGGCAGGAGCTACCTCTGCCCCTGGGCCGTCAGCTGGGCAGAGAGGGGCCCCGAAGTGCTAATTTAAGGCCTTGGCTCTCCCCGCTCCAGGGACTCCTGGCCAGGCCTCCCCAGCAGCCTTCCCCAGCAAAGAGCCAGACCCACCATACTCTGTGGAGACGCCGTACGGCTACCGCCTGGACCTGGACTTTCTTAAGTACGTGGATGACATTGAGAAGGGCCACACACTGCGCAGGGTGCCCGTGCAGCGCCGGCCGCGCCTGGGCTCCCTGCCGCGGGGCCCGGGCTCCTGGTGGACGTCCATGGAGTCGCTGTGCTCCGACGCCAGCGGCGACAGCCGGCACTCGGCCTACTCCTACTGTGGCCGTGGCTTCTACCCACAGTACGGGGCCCTGGAGACCCGTGGCGGCTCCAACCCACGTGTGGAGCGCACGCTGCTGGACGCCCGGCGCCGGCTGGAGGACCAGGCGGCCGCCCCGTCGGGTGGCCTGGGCTCCCTGACGCCCAGCGCCGCGGGCTCCACCAGCTCCCTGGCAGGCGTGGGCCTGCTGCCACCCACGCCTCGCAGCTCCGGCCTGTCCACCCCGGTGACACCCAGTGCGGGTCACCTGGCCCACGTGCGCGAGCAGATGGCCGCGGCCCTGCGCAAGCTGCGCCAGCTGGAGGAGCAGGTCAAGCTGATCCCCGTGCTCCAGGTCAAGCTGTCGGTGCTCCAGGAGGAGAAGAGACAGCTCACGGTGCAACTCAAGAGCCAGAAGTTTCTCGGCCACCCCTCAGGGACCCGGGGCCGGAGTGAGCTCTGCTTGGACCTTCCGGAGCCCCCCGAGGACCCTGCTGCGCTAGAGACCCGCTCTGTGGGCACCTGGGTCCGGGAACGGGACTTGGGCATTCCGGATGGCGAAGCTGCCCTGGTGGCTAAAGTGGCCGTGTTGGAGACCCAGCTCAAGAAAGCGCTGCAGGAGCTGCGGGCGGCTCAGACCCAGCAGGCCGACCTCCCGCCCCAGGCCTGGCCACCGCCAGACACCCAGGTCCGAGTGGACACCGTGCGGGTGGTGGAGGGTCCTCGGGAAGTGGAGGTGGCGGCCAGCACGGCAGCGGGGGCCCCTGCACAGCGAGCCCAGAGTCTGGAACCCTATGGAGCAGGGCTGAAGGCCCTGACCACGTCTGGGGGCACCGAGAACGCCCTGGTGTTCCGCAGCCATGAGGTGGTGGAAACCATGTGCCCGCTGCCCACAGCCACCACCAGCCACGTGCACACGGCCAAGAAGATCAGCATTACAGAGCGGGCTTGCAGTGGTGTGGCCAGGACTGCAGGTGAGTGACTGTCCGGGGAGACCCAGTGGGGCCTCTCGTCATCGACCTTCGGCCAGCAGGTGGGCCTCAGAGCTGTGGGTATCAGGCAGAGAAAGTTGGTGTCTAGGGGGCCTGGGGAGTTGGCACAATTGGCAAGCGCTTGCTGTACGAGCAGGAGGACCTGGGTTCGGGTCCCTAGCACCCGGGGCTGTGGCCACGCCCACTTGGAATTCCAGGGTGGCTAAAGGCAGATGACCCACAAATCCCTGGAGTCCAGGGTGGAAAGGCAGAGCTGACTCTGGTTTTATTTTATTTTATTTTATTTTTTGAGACAGGGTTTCTCTAAGTAGTTTTGGTGCTTTTCCTGGATCTCACTCTGTAGCCCAGGCTGGCCTCAAACTCACAGAGATCTGCCTACCTCTGCCTCTCCATTGCTGGGATTAAAGGTGTGCACCACCACTGCCTGGTGATAATACATTATTTAAAAGGTAGGCAGTACCTGAGGAACACCACCATCTGTTTGCCTCTGGCCTAAACATACACACAGATACACACATATATGCATATGTGCATGCACATTCACACACACACATGCATGCCCACACACATACATGCACAAAGAAATTGAACATCTAGTGTATTGCTTTGTTGAGGTAAATGATCCAGAAAACGGGAGTTGTTTGAAGGAGGTTCCCGAGATTGCTGGCTTCATGGCGAATTCTCCCCTTTGAATTAAGAAATGGCAGGTGTGTGTTGGCACATGTAACCCTAGATAGAGCGTTTTGTTCGCGGTTCTGAGGGACAGCTTCAGGCATGGCTGGATCCAGTGCTCAGAAGTCATGTGGAGTCTCCAGCATGTCTGTTCTGTGGGCCCTTCCGGTGGGTGAAGGAGTCTGGAGCGAAAAGGCTCGCTCTCCACGGATCCGCTTCGTTCATATCACACCACATTAAAACCCACGAGTGGCCTCCCGTGGCAGAACCAACAGTGCATCTCCCATGCCCAGCCCTGAGGGTGGAGGAGACCCTCCCCGGGCCCAGTGGCCTCGGCAGAGGAAGGGGTGCCCCGGGAGGAAGTGCTGAGTCCTCGTGCCAGGAAGGGCTGTATACAGATTGTCAGCTGCCCAGGAGAAGCTGCCAGGATGATTCATAGGAGTGGTCACAGCTGCTCTGTCTTGGCACGGGCCAGGGGGGCAGCTGCTCTCAGTGTCTCACCGAGGGGGGCTGAGGAAGATGGGCCGAGGTACCCCGGGTTCCGTCACTGTGTGACCCAGCAGAGTGACTCCACCTCTCTGGGCCTCCGCTTTCCTCCCTGTGACGGGCTCTAGTACAGATCCACCCTTCAAGAACCCCTGGCAAGAGTGTATACAGTAAGTGCTCAAGCAGTGCTTCCTCTGCTGACAGTGATCAGGTCGACCTTCGTGGGTCGGCCGGTCGGTCGGTTTGGGGTTTTCTTTCCCTTCTGGGCTATGTGGAGTTTGAGAGTCTTGCTGGGCTGTGCGTTCCAGCCCTGAGCCCCCCCTCCTCCCTCCCCCCTCCTCCCTCCCCCCCTCCTCCCTCCCCCCCTCCTCCCTCCCCCCTCCTCCCTCCCCCCCTCCTCTCCCTCCCTCCTGGGTGCTGTCTGTCAGGTGTGGGACTTCACCTGGCTTAGCCTTGAACCCTCAATCTCCTGCCTCAGCCCCCTGAGTACTTGGGATTACAGGGCATTTAATCCACTCCCGGCTTCAACTCTACTTACAGCTGGGGAAACTGAGGCTTAGGGCAAGGATTCACTGTGCCAGGGTCCGCCCCGAGGGCCCATGGGGCCTTCTCACCCCAGACCCAAGGCCAAGTTGACTGGAACCCCGCTGACACTAAGGGGCGCAGGCCGCAGGGCCCAGCTGTGTCTCCCTGCTTCCCTGTTGTTCCTGGCCAGCTACGGAAACCACCCCTCTGTTCCGTGTCCATCTAAACACCCGGCCCTGGGGTTCTGGCCCCTGGCCAGGGACCCGCCCAGCCCTGCCTTGGAATCTTTGAGAGGCACCCTCCATTCCAGACGTGCCTCCCAGGGCAGTCATGGGACCTCCTGCTTGCCGGACATACAGACAAAGCTATGTTCACTGTCTGTGGAAACTGCCACCCCGGAAGTCCTCCCTCGGGTCTCACTGCAGTCCCTCTTGCTGCAGCTAGCTTACATCAGGCCTCACTGAGACGGAGTGTACTTGGTCTCCTTCAGTGGGTGCTTAGTGCTTAGTCTCCCAGGCACTAAGGGCACACACAGGAAACCACACTTGCAAAGCCTCCTGCTCAGGGCCTGCGACGCTCGCGGTTCAGCAAGCAGAGTGGCTTGTCACCAAGTCTTGAGTTTGGTCTCCCACCCACATCATGTTTGTTTTTGGAGACAGGGTCTCCCTGTAGTGCACTGGTTGGCCTGGACCGTGCCATGGAGACCAGGCTAGCCTCCAGTTCACAGAGATCTGCCTCCCAAATGCTGGGATTAAGGTATGCACCAGGCCTGACCCAGAGACCCACATAACGGAAAGAACTGACCCTCCCAGCAAGTTGTCCTCTGACCTCCACACATGCACCAAGCCATGGCACACACACACCCAAGTAAATAAATGCCTAAGTCGGTGTGACTTTTTAGAGACAGGGCCTCATTATGTAGATCAGGCTACCCTCAAACTCACAGAGGTCACGCACTGCCTCTGACTCTGGAGTGTTGGGGATGAAAGATGTGCACCAGCATGTCCAGAAATAAATGTCATTTTAAAAATACCAAGGCAGAAAATAGGCAAGAGACCCCAATAAGCAAGTGAAAAAGTATCCACATGGGAAATACGCGCTTAGATAAAAAATGAGAGAAACAGGGCAGGTGGTGAGAGTTCACTGGGGTGGTGGCCTCCCTGTGCCCTGTCTGTAATCTTGAGCATGTTCTTCAAACCGTGGTCTACTGCCGGAGCATCCTGAACCTCCTCAAACTGTGTGCTGGGTGTCCTGACAGACTGTTGTGCTGGAGGTATGGCTCAGTGGTAGAGCCCCTGCCCAGAATCCCCCAGTGAGGGGCTGGGGTGTGGCTCAGTGGTAGAGCCCCTGCCTAGAACCCCCAGTGAGAGGCTGGGGTGTGGCTCAGTGGTAGAGCCCCTGCCTGGAATCCCCAGTGAGGGGCTGGGGTGTGGCTCAGGGTAGAGCCCCTGCCTAGAATCCCCAGTGAGGGGCTGGGGTGTGGCTCAGGGTAGAGCCCCTGCCTAGAACCCCCAGTGAGAGGCTGGGGTGTAGTCCGGTTACAGAGCAGCTGTCCAGTGCTGTGAGGCCCTGGGTTCTGGCCTAGCGCGGTGAATCATGGTTGTGCGGCCTGGCTCTGTGTGTACGGTGGATATTCACAGTCAGCTCTAGGCTGTGGTGTCTTTTTGATTCAATATGTTCAGGTGCCTAGCACTCAGGAAGCTTAAACAGTTGGGGGGTCACCTCAGCTTCAAGGCCAGCTGAGTGAGTGAGTGAGGCTCAAAACAACATGTGACCGAGGAGATACAGCCTGTGGGCAGAGAAGCACCAGGCCGGTGCACAGTGGGCTCAAAGGCCCTGGGGTAAAGGACTTGGGCTGACGAACTCTAGAATGAGCTAGAAGTGGACAAAGAGTTGAGGTGTGGGGGTGTGTGTCCCAACATCCGAGGTGAGTGCCACAGGCTCCAGTGCTCTGGCGGCACAGTGTCAGAAAAGAAATGTGATGTAAGACCCTAGCAGGCTGCAGCTAACGTCACCAGGCCGTGTTCTGGTCTGACGTGCGTCCCCGTGCTGTGGAGACGGCTGATCTTGAACAAGCACGGTGACCTGAATTGGACCCCTGAACCCATGTTAAAAAACACTGCGTGGTGGCACACGTAATCTTAGGGTTTGGAGAGGCCAATATGGGGGGTCGTGGGGCTCACCTGCCAGCCTGGCCTGTTCTGCCAACCCCAGGACAGTAAGAGACCCTCTCTCACACAGCCACAAACTTCACAGAAAACAAGGGCCGCCTGCGCAGTGGCGCAGTGGTTAAGAGGGCTGGCCGCTCCTGCAAGGAACTAAGTTCCTTCCCAGCACCCATACTGGGTATCTCATAACCACCTGAAATCACAGCTCCGAGCGATCTGATGCCCTCTTACGGCCTCCACAGAGCTCTCTCTCTGTCTCTGTCTCTCTCTGTCTCTCACACAAACACACATGCCCATGTACACACATATAAAAGTTAAAACAAATCTTACAGCTAAGTGTAGTGGTGCACGCCTTTAATTCCAACACTCTGAAGGCAGACGCAGATAGGTCTCTGTGAGTTCGAGGCCAGCTTGGCCTACATAGTGAGCTCCAGGCCAGCCAGGGCTATAGAGCAACAAAAAAGTGATGTATAACGTTTGTAGAAGCATTGGAAAGTGCAGAAAAATCTAGACCACCAGAATCCGCCTCCCCCACCCAGGTGTAGCTGCCCTCTAGATTTTTGTCCATTCTGCTTTGTTGAGATAGGGTCCCACTCTGTAGTCCAGGAACTGGCCTGGCACTCATGGCCATGCTCCAGCCTCCGCTTCTCTGAGTGTTGGGATACAGGGGTGTGTAACCAGATGCAGCTCCTGCAGACATGTCTGTTCTTTGGCTTCTGTGCCTTTGGGGTTTTTGGTTGGTTGGTTGGTTGGTTTTTGGGTTTCTCTGTGTAGCCCTGGCTATCCTAGAACTCACTCTGTAGCCCAGGCTGGCCTCAGCTCACAGAGATCGCCTGCCTCTGCCTCCCTAGTGCTGGGATTTAAGGCGTGCGCCACCACCGGCTCCCATGCTTTTGGTTTTATTGTGTGGTCCTAGGAATGGAACCCAGGCCTCACACATGCTAGGCCAACACTCCACTCCAGCCCTACTTCTGAATTTTTAATTTTCCATTTAATTAATATATTTGTTTATTTATTTATTTGGAGACAGGGTCTCAGGTAGCCCAGGCCTTGAACTCGGTATTACCTTGAATTCCTGATCCCCTACCTGTCCCTCTTGAGAGCTGGGGTTACAGGTTGGAGCCACCATGCCTGGTTTATGGGGTGCTGGGGCTGGGACCCGGGGCTTGGAGCATGCTGGAATACGCTCCACCGCTCAGCTCCGTCCTCAGACCTGTTTTATTTTGTAGGAGTGCATGTATTTGAGACAGTTCCATTTTGTAGTCCAGGCTGCTCTCGTCCCCTGCCTCAGTCTGGCCTGCCTGCCTGGGACCTCGGGTGTGAGCCACCACAGCCAGCATGAGGTTTTCAAGTGAGGAAAAGAAAAGTATGTTTTTAATATCTGGCACCACAGAGCTGATGGGAATTATTGTTTTGCTTGATTTCATTTATTTTTTCAGCTGCTGGGATGGGACCCAGGGCCTCCTACATCCTGGGTAAGCAGTCTGCTGCTGGGCCAGCCCCTGAGCCCTGGGCTTTTCACACGTCCTAAATCATTTTCCCCAACCACATCAAAAACGTAAAGGCTACTGAGCCTGGCAGCACATTTCTGTAGGATTGCTGTGAGTTCTGGGCCAGCCTGGGCTACATAGCAAGATGCCCTCTTGAGAAAGGGAAGGAAGGAAGAGAAAAGGGAAAAAAAAATGTAAAGTGAAAACAGGGTTAGGGATGTCTCCACCGGGAGAGTGCCTGCCGGAGATACACGTAGCCCTGGGTCCATCCCAACATCACCTACCACATAAACCAGGCACAGTGGTCAGGGGCTGGCATCCCGGTGCTGGGGGGTGGAGGCAGGGGGATCAGGAGTTAAAGGATGAAAAAGGAAAAAAAGGAAGTTATTTTTCACTTTTCCTGTGTTTGCTGTTTTAAGAGAGAGTTAAAGGACGGCCCGGGGCACATGAGACCTGTCTCAAAAATACAAATAAAATAAAAATAAGGGCTGGAGAGATGTGTAGAGGTTAAGAGCATTTTTTTTCCTCATCCAGAGAGTCTGTTTGGTTTTTTGTCTTTCAAGATAGGATTTCTCAAGCTGGGTGGTGGTGGCGGCGGCGGCGCACGCCTTTAATTCCAGCACTGAGGAGACAGAGCTGGTGGATCTCTGTGAATTTGAGGCCAGCCTGGTCTACAAAGGGAGATCTAGAACAGGCTCAAAAAAAAAAAAAAAAAAAAAAAAAACCACACACACACACAGAAACCCTGTCTCGAAAAACAAACAAACAAAAACAAGAAAGATATGGTTTCTCTGTGTATTGCTGACTGGCTGGCCTGGAACTCACTATGTAGACCAGGCTAGCCTAGAATCTCTGGAACTCACAGAGATTCACCTACCACTGCCTCCCAAGTTCTGGGACCGCCCGGCTTCTCAATTGCAGCTTTCGTCCCATTCGAGATATATATATTTCTTTTCTTTATTCTTTATTTCTTTTCCTTATTCTTTGGTTTTTGGTTTCTGAAATGGGTGTCGTGTCCCCCCCCTCACCCTCCTGACCTTCCTTCCCCCCCCCCCCGCCCCCCCCCGCCCCCCCGCGGTCACAGATGTTCACCACCATGGCCAGCATACTTGATCTCCTTTCGAATTACTTGCAAACATTTACTTATTCAGCGTGAGTGTGTGTGTGTGTGTGTGTGTGTGTCTGTGTGTGTCTCTGTGTGTGTGTGTGTGTCTGTGTGTGTGTGTGTGTGTGTGTGTGTGTGTCTGTGTGTGTGTGTGTGTGTCTGTGTGTGTGTGTGTGTCTGTGTGTGTGTGTGTGTCTGTGTGTGTGTGTGTCTGTGTGTGTGTGTGTCTGTGTGTGTGTGTGTCTGTGTGTGTGTCTGTGTGTGTGTGTGTGTCTGTGTGTGTGTGTGTCTGTGTCTGTGTCTGTGTGTGTGTGTGTCTGTGTGTGTGTGTGTGTGTGTCTGTGTGTGTGTCTGTGTGTGTCTGTGTGTGTGTGTGTGTGTGTGTGTCTGTGTGTGTCTGTGTGTGTTGGGAGTGGTCTCTCTCCTACTTTGTGGGTCCGAGCAATCAAACCCGAAGTGTCAAGGCCTAGGACCAAGTTCCTTTATTCCCTGGGCCATCTCTGCAGCCCGGGATTTGCTTTTTGAAGAGGATGTTTCTTTGTGCGCCCTGGCTGGCTACCAAGCAATCCTCCTGCCTCACCCTCTGCATTCCCGGGGCCCTCAGGCATGCGCCACCACCCCAGGCCTTCCTATCCCTTTTAATATCATTGCTGCACCCCACCTTCAGCCACTTATTTAGATATTCCATGTCCTTGAACAACATGCCCTGTGCCTGCTTGATTTCCTTAAATGGTCTTGTGTTTCAGAAAAACAAGATCCTCGCTCTCTTTCTTGTTTTTTCCACTTTAATTTTTTTCCTCCAGTGCTGGGATGGGGCTGTGGGCATCCTCCAAGCCGGGCCGGTGCCACAGCGCTGAACGCCGCCTCTGGTCTTCCTTTTCTTTATTTTATTACGTTTATTGACTTTGTGGGGTACACGGCCACTGTGTGCATGTGTGGAGGCAAGAGGACAATTTAGGGGTCTGTTCTCCTTGATCACCTGTGGGTCCTGGGGATCAAACTGGAGTCATCCGGCTTGGCAGCAAGAGCCTTTAGCCACTGAGCCACCTTGCCAGCCTGAGTCTAGCTATTTCTACATGGGCCCTGGGGATCTGAATTCAGGCTACCGGCTCTTGTGGCGAATGCTTTTACCTGCTGAGCTGACATACCACCACTTTATGTTTTTTGTTTTGTTTTAAAATAAGGTCTTAGACAATTGTCCAGGCCAGCCTTGAGCTCACTCTAGCCTCAGGCAGGCCTTTGACTTGGGATTGTCCCCAGCTCGGCTCCCCAAGTAGCCTGGAGAGAGGTGTGTGTAGGTGTGAGCATGTGTGAGCATGTGTGAGCAGCGTGTGCATGGAGGTGAGGGCACAGCCTCGGGCGTCGGTTTGAGGAGGAGTGCGCTGTTGACCGCTGTTGTGCTGGGCTAGCTGATCTGCGCTTCCGAGGAGACTCCCTGTCCGCCCACCTCTCCTTAGGTGCCCTGGGGCGGCAGACATGGACAACCATGTTGGGGTTTGTGGGATTTGAACGCAGATCCTCAAGCTTGCACAGCCCGTGCTGTGATCACTGGGCCGCGTCACATCTTTATCTCCTGGGGAGGGTGGCAGAGGACAGCTTGCAGGAGTCGGTTGCCTCCCCAAGATTAAACTCGATCGCCAGACTTGGTGCCTTCACCCTGTGAGCCCTCTTGTTGGCCCCAGGAAAGGTTTCCACCCACGTTTTGTTTCTCAAGACAGGGTTTCTCTGTCTAACCTTGGCAGTCTTGGAAATTGCTCTGTAGACCAGGCTGTCCTCAAATTCACAGAGATCCCCCTGCCTCTGCCTCCTGAGAGCTGGGATTGAAGGCGTGCGCCACCATGCCTGGCCTGAAAGGAGCCTTTTAAGCCTTGTTTTTCTTTTTTTCTCTGTCTTCCTTCCTTCTGTTCTTCACACAGGATCTTGCACACATGTAGTACATACACATGTATGTATATACATATAGCACACACGTACACATACACATAGTACATATATAGTACACACATGGTACATAGACTACAGTACACATACATAGCACAGCACATATATACTGCATGCACACACACATATATATATATGTATGTATATATGTATATCACACATATATATAGGTTGGCCTCACACTCCTGTCCCTCTGGCCTCAGACCCCTAGCCCCGGTGCCTGGGCTTACGAGGATGAGCCAGTGCACCAGGTTATACCTAAGGTTTACTGCTCCTGTTTTTATTAAGGTGTATGACGCGTTGGGGCAAGCATGCTGCCGTAGAAGGCACGTGGAGGCCAGACGCCAGTCTCGCCTCCTGCCTTGTGTGAAGCAAGGCTTCTCTCTTGTTCACGACTAGCTGCCCAGGCTAGCCCAAGGGCTTCCAGGGCTGTCCTCTCTGCCTCCCATCTCAGCATAGGAACCCTGGAATCGCAGACTTCCACCACTATGTCCAGCTTACACGTAGGTCCAGAGATGATCTCAGGTCATCAGGCGAGCTCCCTCACCCACAGAGCTGCGCCGCCAACCCCCGGCCCCAGCACTGTAGATCAGGGGCTTTAAGCCAGGCGTCGTGGTGCATGTCTGTTATCTAGCACTCGGAACGAGGCAGGAAGATCTCTAGCACAAGGCCAGCCTGGGCTATAGAGAGACCCCCAGACAATAACAAAAAGAGCCTGAGGACGTAGCTCAATTTCTGGAGCACAGGCTTAGAATACAGGGAGTTCCGGGTTCTGTCCCAGAACTTGGGAAGTAGAGGCAGTGAGTTTGAGGCCAGCCTGGGCCCCATGAGACCCTAACTCAAAAAAAAAAAGACAGTGAGCAAGCCAGAGCCACAGCTCAGTTAAGAATACAGCAGTAGGGGGTGGGGATTTAGCTTTGGGTACAGCGCTTGCCCAGCAAGCACAAGGTCCTGGGTTCGGGCCTCAGCTCTGGGAGGAGGGGGGCAAACAAACCCGGGGTTCCTCCCCCAGTACCACAAAATAATAATAAATAAACGAGAGTTTGACACACCCCAGCACTGGCCCTGGCTCACGGTGTAAATCCAGTTCTGGTGTCAGCTGGGGTCACCACACCCTAGACTATACTACTTCTGGACAAATTTGTAGCCAAGTGTCTCACCCCACCCTGTCCCGTCTGCACTCGGCTGTAAAGGAAAAGCGTTTAAACTCCTTGCAGAACTTGAGTAGCACCCAGGAACTTCAGGGAGCAGTGAAGTACCCTTGTTGTTTAAAAAAGAAAAATGTTAGTGGTGGTAGCTCCTACCTTTAATCCTAGCACTTGGGAAACCGAGGCAGACCAGCTCTATGAGGCCAGCCTGGTCTATGTATGATGTTTCAGGCCAGCCAGAGTTATATAATCAGGCCCTGTCTCCAAAAACAAAAAATCAAATTTAAAAAAATGTAGCCTGTAAAGAGCCCTGATGTTCCTTGGCCCTCCACGAGGCCCTGCCCGCAGCAGGAGGGAATCCTGTAGAACAGCCGAGCCACACAGGGTGTGGAGGTGCACAGGCCGCTTGATGAAGTGGAGGTTTCGCTGTTGGTTCCACACTGGAAGCTTGGGTACTGCTCGTCCTTGGAGACTGAGCCCACGAAGTTACCTGTGCCCGCGTGGTGGCACACCTTTGGTCTCAGCACTCAGGAGGAAGAGGCAGGACGGTCTGTGAATTTGAGGCCAGCCTGGGCTACAGAGAGAGTTCTAGGCTAGCCAAGGCTACACAGTGAGACCCTGTCTGAAGAAACAAAAACAAAGAGCTGGTGAGAGGGGGCAGTGGTTAAGAGCACTGGCTGCTCTTCCAGAGGACCCGGGTTCAATTCCCAGCACCCACAGCTCTCACCATCTGTAACTCTGTCCCAAAGATTCTGATAGATGCTCTCTTTTATGCAGGCACCAGGCACATACATGATGCATAGACATACATGCAGGTTAAACATACACAGACGTAGACGCCCCCCCTACACACACACACACACACACACGCACGCACGCACGCAATTAAAAAAACAACTTTAAAACCTAGAATAACTGATACATGGAGAAAAACGTACCCTCTTAAGTACACATGTGGGAGCCTGAGTGGAGAGGGCAGTGCATCACACATGTGCGGTCGTCGCCTTGTACAGCCTTGAACTATCTGATTGGTAAAGCCATCCTGGTGGCCCCCTATTAGCCACGGCAGCAGCAGGAAGCTTGTTTATAATGATCTTTAGTTGACCATCTCCAGAACTTTCCTTTAAACTGAGACCGTGTCTTGGTACATAGACATGGCTGGCCTGGAGCTTGCTGTGTAGACTAGCCTGGCATCACTCACAGAGATCCTCCTGCCTCTGCAGCGCCACACACCTGACTTCTTATGCTTTATCTTCTCCAAGGAAAATTTTGGCAGAGGGGGGTTTTGGTTTTTTTGTTTTTTTTTCTTCTTCATTTTTTTCGAGACAGGGTTTCTTCTCTGTGTAGCTTTGGAGCCTTTCCTGGAACTCGCTTTGGAGACCAGGCTGGCCTCGAACTCACAGAGATCTGCTTGCCCCTGCCTCCCGAGTGCTGGGATTAAAGGCATGCGCCACCACCGCCCGGCTCAGAGTGAGGTTTTGATCTGATTGGTTGATTGACTGTGGCACTGAGATTGGAATCCAGGGTGTCACATGTCAGACAAGTGCTCTACCCCTGAGCCACACCCCAGCCCCTCACTGGGGGATTCTAGGCAGGGGCTCTACCCCTGAGCCACACCCCAGCCCCTCACTGGGGGTTCTAGGCAGGGGTTCTACCACTGAGCCACACCCCAGCCCCTCACTGGGGGTTCTAGGCAGGGCTCTACCCCTCAGCCACACCCCAGCCCCTCACTGGTGAATTCTGGGCAAGCACTTTATTACTGAGTTGTGTCCCAGGTCCCAGATTTTAAAATAGTTTTTAAAATGCAGTTTTTCAAAGGTGTGGTGGTGCCATATCCCTAACCCCAGTGCTGAGGAAGCAGAGGCAGGAGGCTGACCACAGATTCAAGGACACCCTGAGCTACAGAAAGAGAGAGAGCTGGACCAGCCTAAGCTATACAGTGAGCTGGTCTCGGAACATATAAAGAGGAAGGGGTAGGGAGGCAGTTCAGTGGTGGAGCATTTGCTGGGCAGCTGTGAGGATCCGAGTTCGAATCTGTAGAACCTAGTAAGCTGGGTAGAGTGTCTCATAACCCGAGCACACTTCCGGGAAGATGGGGGCAGAGAGTGCAGAGTCCAGAGCCCGCAGGCCGGCCAGCCTGGCACACAGGCGTGAGCAGCGGAAGACCTCGTCTCTACAAGACAGCCGGTGAGGACCTCACAAGAGGCTCTCCTCTGACCTTCATGCATGCTGCTGTGGTAACTGCGTGTGCACACACACACTCACACACAGTCACACTCATACACAGCCGCACACAAAATCACACACTCATACACACAGTCTCACACACACTCACACTCATACACAGCCGCACGCAGAATCACACACACTCATACACACAGACACATACACACACACACACACACAAACACACACAGAGTCATACACTCAGGCACAGTCTCACACAGTCACACCCACAATCGCACAGTCACTCACACACATTCACACACAGATCACATAGTCTCAATCACACACACACACAGATAAAGAACAGGAAACAGCAGGCAGGGGTGGATGTGCACGCCTGTGATCCCCGCACTTGGATGATGGAGACAGGAGAATTGCTCCAGGTCCTAGGCCAGCACCCGGGGCTATATAGCGGTGCCATGAATTTAAAGATATTTTGGGAGAGGGGGAAGAGATATTAATATACTTGCTTGGGTCCCACAGCTCCTAGATATGAAGTTGGAATCTCTGTCCTGACCACCATGCTCCTGGATACAGTTCGGCTTTTTTCTCCAGAAAATACTCAGCGTGACTGTGTGAGGGCATTGAGTCTGAAGCCAGGACTGAGATCTCCAGGATCTCTGTCACTGGAGGCTGCTGGCGGGCAGCTCTAAGCTGTGGTGGTTTTGTGCAGCTCAGTGATTTTGGCAACGCGCTGGGCCTGGGTTTCCTCCCTGTGTGATGGAGCCAGCCCTTCGTGGGGTGGAGGTCTCGATGTAAGGACCAGTTTG